>NC_047057.1:23708082-23805620 GCF_000738735.6 Corvus cornix cornix
AAATAATATTACTAAAAACATTTTTCAAAATGTAATTAGAATAATTTATATCATAGAATCATAGGAAATAGAACTGGAAGTTGGAAGCAACTATTAAATAACTGTTTCCAGAGCAACATTTTCCAGAGAAAATTATTACAAATTCAAAAGGCTTTAAACAGAATTACTAAGAATTCTTATTACAGAATTTACCTTTGTTTTACATATCTTTGCTTTTTTTAATCTTTATGATTCTTTTGAAGTTTAAATTTTGTTATTTTTAAGGATTTTACTCTAGTACAGTCACACACAGGAATCAGTCTTTGAGTGTTATACTGTGATAGCCTCTGACCCCACACTGAGGAAGAGTGGGATCTCTGTTCTTCTGACAGTCTTCCATGAGTGTATAAGAATCTTCAGAGATTCATGCCACTTCTTAGAGATTTCAAGCTCATCAACTAATGGTTATTTTTTACTGGAAGTCTTACTCCAGAGGTAGCAGATGCCCACTTGGTGTTTTGAGCACAGAAATATGTATCTAGTTAAGTGTTTCAGTGTTTTGCATAAAATCTGTAAAAAATATGTGTGACTTGACAAGACAAACCCAAAATACACCCTTCATATTCTCTCACTAAAATAAATACCTTAACACTTCATTTAAACAGGAAGCTATTTATTTCCCTGACTTACCCTCACAACACTTTGCTGTGTGTCATCTGCTGTGCTGTGATATTGCAGGCTTTATATGCTTTTTGCCTTAGAGTTATGTAATATGATATCTCTAAACACTTTTTTTTGCTTTTACTTTTCTAGATACTAAACATGAACTGAATTGTAAAATTGAGCATGGAATAATGACAGGGCTAGCCAGAAATGTCAGGGAGACTACAAATGGTTCAGGCTGTTTGATTTGTTGATTGTTTCAAAGTTCAGGAGCAGAAAAAAAAAAATCTGTAATAGGTGGAATTTGGGGCAACAGTATTGTCTGTCTCCTAATGCAGGGTTAATGACAGCACTAAACTGCTCTCAATTGCACATGAGGTGTCTGTCATAGACTTGCTAACCAGTCCCCTGTGACATCTTTATTAACCTTGTTCCTGAGCCAAGACAATACTGTTGTTCTAACTCTAGTTATGTAGTCAGAAAAAAAATTCTATTTTTTTGTGGCTAGTCTAGTAAATCACCAGATCAGTCACTGGTTTTAGGAGAAACTTCCAGAATAATTTCCCATGTTGTCCAGGCCAGTTCCCTGAACTTGAGGTGGAAAGTCAATGTAGCTTTTTGAGATTCACCAAACACAATGTAAAACACGAAACCAGTTATTTGTAACCTAGCAGACTTTAAAACTCAGTCTGGATTTGCTGTATGGAAATGTCTTGTTATGAGCCCTTCTTAAGATGATTTTTGTGACTGTATGGTTAGGATGTATGCCTAACATTCGTTGAGGCAGAACATTATTTTTATTTGTATTTTTTTTCTGTTCAGTTGAGCATTTTTGGAAAGCATAGCTAAGTAATTCATATCAATGCTATCTGTTTTACTCTTCTCTAAAACTGTGCATTTTACCTTGAACTTAACTGATTTTCTGACTGAATAGAAACTTATCAAAAGGCAATTTTCTTAAATAATTGTGATTTTTTTTTTAGTATGTAATTTCTTATATCCTTACATTCTTATGTGTACCTTACCTTGTTTTAAATATTTTGTCATAGTTTTGTTACAGAGTGATCTCCTAATCAGTAGTTATTTGGCATTGCGTTAACTGCTTTGAGGCTTTATTGTTGATATGCTTTCTATTTTTATGGACTGATAAATACAGAGCTGGAGAGCTGGGAACTTATCTTTATTAACAGTGCTTGTTTGAACTGCAGAGTGAATTGACTGGCATTAAGATTTTTCTGAGGTCTTAAGTGTTCTTGAAAAGCTGGGTTAGGGAAGGGAAAGGTAGCCAACCCTGGCACAAGAATTGGGAAAAAAACTGAACCTACTGCTACAGGGTTGTGAGGAAGTACAAGATCTTGGATCTGAATGCCAGCTTCAAGTTAATTGCTCTTCAGCAGTCCATTTAGTCTTCCATCTTCCATAACCCAGTAGCTGCCACCAATACCCCCCAAGCCATCCTTCTGTAGTAGCCTCCATTCAGGGATCTGAATGGTAGGTACTGCCACAGCTGTTTCGCTGTCTCCACCAGGTTACTTTCCTAGACAAATGTCCATTTTGCTGGTAAAGCTAGTCCTAGTCCTTCATTTTATTTTTTCCCTTTTCTTTTTAAATCTATTTTAAATATCAGTAGTCAGAAATGTTTCTTTTTTTGCTCAGCTGAATGTTTTTCTTAAGCAGCTGTCATCAAGTTTTCATCAGCCTTGTGAAATTCAGTGTTTTACATTCACAGTTTTTAAATGCAGTTACAGTAGTTTAAGATTTACATGTTGAAAGTAACCTGTCTTTATACATGTGTACAAAATTATACTTTATACTTGTATATATGGGTTGATCACAGGTAGATCTGTATCTGTAAAATCAATATTTAAAATATTTAAATGTCATAAGTTATAAAGAGGTGTTGGATGTCTAACATAAGACAATTTTATTGCTTTATTGTTTGCTGTAGATGTGCAGAATTATTAATTATGTATCAGGCTGATATTAACCATGCTGCTGAAAGAGGACAGACACCTTTGTACCTGGCCTGTAAAAATGGAAATAACGATTGTATTAAGCTATTGTTGGAAGGTGGAGCAGATCGAACAGTAAAAACCAGTGTAAGTTAAAATAGTTTGTAAAGTTAAAGTACCTTGTATAGTACTGAATATTAACATTGAAATATTTATTTAAACTTTTCTTTAAAGCTGGAATAAGCCAAATAATTTGAAATCAATATTTTGTTATTTTCATCATACTTTCTGGGGTTTTTAAACTGTATATTGTCTAAAATCTCCTAAATGATGTGACTTTCACAGCATTTGACGTATTTCAGATTCCACCGGCAATTTGCTGCAACTTTTCTCCAGCACTGGATTTGTAAAATGAAACTTTTCTGTTTTGGCTTATTTTTAAGGTGGAGAAGTGGAGATAGGGATTTTGCTTCCACTTTTTATGTTAGAGTGCCTTATTGTTGTCCTTGAAGGGACAACACCCCAAAACTTTCTTGCCAGTCTTGTAAACTTTCATATATCGCAAATGGCAGAATATGGCAAAAAAAAAGTCATATCTAGAGGAGAAAGGGAAGAGGACTGTCTCAAAATCAGTACCTACATATTGCCTTTTTCAGGTGCTTTTCTAAAGTTTTTCTTAAAGTCTGATGTCAGTAGATTCTCATGACAATAAATGTGGGTTTTAGGCCATCCCAAAATACAGCACAAAGAGTAGTAGCTTCACAGAACGTTCTACTCCTCCTATAATTATTACACTAAATTTTTTATGATTCATTTATTTTGCATCTGGAAAGTAAATTTGACTTGCAGTGAGAGAAAGTTGTGATGTCAAAACAGTGAAACTGACTAATAAATGTATCAATGCAGCATGAAACTATTGATAGTTGGAATAATTTTTGTTTGATGCACAGGAAGGAAGCAGTTTACTAACAGCATGTAAGCACTGTATCACTTAGACTTTTCTAAAAATTTTGAAGACTTCATCTGTTGGACTGTCCTTGGAGAAAACTGTAAATTTTTTTTCTGTTACATTTTCTTCCCTCTCTTCCACCCAAAACACATACAAGCAACTCTGTTTTCCCAGAGGATTATTATGTCACTCTTGCTTGTCTTCTTAATTTCCAGGCCGAGCCTTCCATTCAGATTCTTTGCTGATACAAGTCTACAGACATTTTTCTATGTGTTTGGTGGCAGTGTGCTTTTCGATTTTGTTTTTTTTTAGGATGGCTGGTCACCAATTCATGCAGCAGTGGATTCTGGTAATGTTGAAAGTCTCAAGCTCCTTATGTACTATGGGGAGCCGAACGATGGGAACTGTTTGATGGATGCAGAGCCTAATTTAGACTACTTTGATTTGGAGAAGAGAGAAGATGACTATAGCAGTAGAGTAAAGCCTGTTGTTTCTGCAGATCTCATCAACCATGCTGACAAAGAGGGTTGGACTGCTGCCCATATAGCAGCATCAAAAGGCTTTAAGGTTAGTCTGTGTGAACAAGTTACAGTAACCTGATAGAATTTAGGCAAGATAAATCCTTTTTTATCTTTGAAGAATTACAACTTAGATGTCAAGTCTTAAGTTGTTACCTAGTTTATAGGCCAGCTTGATTTAACAGAGATAGACCTCCAGCAGACAATTAATCCCAGAATCCAGGTGTCAAATGGAGTGAATTGTCATATTTAAATGTCTACTTCTTATGGCACATTAATAAAAAGAGGAAACATCATTACTTGAGATGCAGATTTTCAAAGTTACAGTGAGGTGAATCCCACCCTGAATGCCAATTCATTGGATGTCATGTGCTTATAGATAGTTTCCAGTTACAGGTAGGAATGATTTAAATTTAACTATGAACAATATTTCCTCTGTGAAGGAGGGGAGAAGAAGAAATTTGAGAACCAGACTAGTGCAGACATACATTGTTTAATTGATTATTTTGAGCAGCCTTTTTAGCAGGCAATGAAACATTTTTGTGAGGTTGGGATAACTGATGACGTGGAGGATGACCTGACAGGTCCTACTTATGACAAATAGGAAGATTTCTGGAAATCTAATATTACTTGAAGGTTTTGACATCAGAAGCTATGCACTTCTAACACTGACTGTTTAAAGAACTTCTTTTTATATGGTAGCTGTCAGTCAGATTTTACTGTGAAATTTTTACCTAGGAAGAAAATAGAGGGTGTTAACCACAGAAGAGAATGAATTTTAAGAAAATACAGCCCAAGACTTAAAAAATCAGCTTGTCTTTACATGCCTAGTTCAATACCTGTCATTATGTTTGCTTTTTTTCCTGGTAAATTTACTATGATATGTTCAAAATAGACACAGATTTAAGATTCATTTTAAGTTACGGTTTTTTAGGGACAGCCACTGCTTACTCAGCATTTTGCTTTACAAAGTCAGTGTTCCATTACCAATGTCTGTTAGGCAGGTGCAGGTTCTTATTCCAGTTTCCACTCATATCAATTTAGATGGAGTTTAAGGTATTTGCTATAGTCTGCAAATACCTAAATAATGTGTAGTATGTTGGCTCTTCCTGCAATAATATAATCCTTGGGAACTTTGAATATAGGTTTCATTTGCTGTCTAAAAGCTGCTTTGACTAGGTGATCTCTCTGAAAGTTCTGACGCTGGAAGTCTTCATGTATGTCTTTCATGAATAACTCAAGGGTTTGAGTTTCTAAGCACATTCCAAATCAGCTGTTTAATAAGATCTCCATTTGGGGTTGAGGGGAGTCTCTTAGGTGATGAATGCAGTATAGAGCTGGCAGTCAGACTCCTGCTTTTGCTGTTGGAGAGACTGTATAAAATTGTATTTGATTTAATGCATTTATTGACTTGAGATATGTTTGGGATACTTAGAAGCTAAAAAAGCTTAATAGCCATCTCCAAGTACTGTTAACACTTCAGCTTCATTCTCTAATCCATTACGTACACTGCATGTCATTCATTTCAGTGCATGATAGCTGCATTTAAGCAGTGCTGACACTTGCATCCTTTTGTTTTGAGATGGGTAGGTGCCATTCTTTAAAGATTAATTCTGCTAGGACATCTTAGCTGTTATTTCATAGGCAGAAGAGACAACAAAAATCCTCATTTTACTAAGGAAATAAGCTTGATTTCTTTGTTCTGTCCCACTTCTTTCTGCTTTACTTCCCATTTTCAGCCTCACAGTTCAGTCCTCAGCCTTCTGCTGTTCTGCTCTTCATTGCTCCCATTTGAGAGATAGTGTTAACAAACTAACCTGGCAAGAAAATGTGGGTTTTTTCTGCTTGATTTCCTTCTGGCAAACTTAGTGAACTAATCTTTTTTTTTTTTAAAGTACTTGGAGGTGCTGTAACTACAGCCTGGTGAAATTTCACCTCACAGGCAGATATACCTTGAATGACTGCTGTATTTATGAAAGGTCTCAGGGTGTCAGATATACTGACAAAAGTTTCTGTAGAACAGCTACAAAACAGGTAACACTATGCAAACCTGCAACTAGGCACTGTTCTGCATCAAAATACTCAATAGCTGCTTCTCTGTGTTTTTAAGGTTTGGTTTCCCTGCTATGGTTAACCCCAGATGTTATCCATACAGTATTAACTAGTGTAATTTCTGTTGGTTTCTCTTTTTTCCAATATGGATGTGTCTTTAAAAGCATAACTGAGGCAAAGCTTTCATGAAGGCCACCTGTATTGTTGCAGAATGATGGTCATTAGAGACAAGGACTTGATCCTTTTCCTGATTGCTGATTAATCAATATTTGCATATAATTTTATGAGAACTTTTTTTTGTCCCACACTAATTTGGGAGGATCTATATAGTGAGTATTTTTTCATGTTACAGTACGATTCTGCCAATCCAAATTTATATGCTAGTAGGTTGTTTCTACTTTTAATGATTTTTCCTTTTGTTGAGCATGTGACGTTTTTTAGAGGGCATCATGTTGTTGGCATCCACAAGATGTCTGTGCTCTGACTTAATAAAAATACAATTTTATATCACTGCATTCTTACTATGCTTGCAGAATTCCAGGTTTCTGCTTGCAAAAATTCCGCCAAATAAGAGCTTGCAAGGTGCTTTTAAAATGATTCTTTTTCTGTGTCCCACTCAGGTGTCAGTCATGATGGAAGCTCCTACTTGGTGAATTGCAAAGTGAAAACTGGTTTTATGGATTGTTGCCTAAATAGATTCTTTTATTAGTCTGTATTAAGCTTTAGAGTTGCTTATTTAGTGTTGCTTGAACATTGAGGCCAAGATGTTTAAACCAGGATAATATCTGGGTTTCTGTCTCCTTATCAGTACCTAAACTAGTGGCCAGATGTAAGAATTTCTTAATTCAGCTGATCAGCATTTGATGCTTAGAGACAGTAGAACCCTGGCTCTGTGTGTTCTGCTTTTTCATAATCATCGAGACTTTCAAGTCTGCTGTGAAATATTTTTACTCCTGGTTTTCAACTCTGTGAGAAACATCATTTGGATTCTATAGAAACTCTGTAGCTGGTTGTCTTTGGAAATGTATGTGTAAGAATTTCAATTAGGAATCTAACTGTGTGTTGGTAGAACTCTTTAATGCAGCAAATGGACAAGTAAATAATACAGTTCCTACCTTTGCAGAACTGTCTAGAAATCCTTTGTAGCCATGGTGGACTAGAGGCTGAGAGAAAAGATAAGTGTAATCGAACATTGCATGATGTTGCTACTGATGATTGCAAACATCTCCTAGAAAACTTAAGTAAGTAAATGCTATCAGCACTACATAAAAATGTTTTTAGTAAAGAACTTGTGGGGCAAAAATGAGAAATATGAAAAGGGTAGTTGTCACTTTTTTTGGCACCACAACATTAAATTACTAGCAAGTTTCTATTCTCCAAATTTTGCAAAAGCATATGATAAAATTTTGGTGGAGGTTATTCAATTCCTCATGTCTTTGTTTCTAAACCATTCAAAAAGATGGTACGTATTGTAAATGTGCAAACATCCATATTCTCTTAAAATTACTGAATTTAATGTTAGTAATTACTTTTTCAAAAGCTATTGCCCTCCTCTTATATTTTCTTCAAATTCTTGCAGAAACAGTCACGTAGTGGTGGGTAGCTGTCAAATTTCCTCAGGCTAAGATGATCATCTAGTCATATATCTGAATCTCTTTTTAGAGCATAGTTTATTTTGTCACTTAGTTATCATTGAGGGGATTTTTTGTTCGATTCTTCAAATATGTCTTAGAGACAACATCAAAGAACTTTTCTCCAGCATCAGTAACTTCTGTAAGAAGATTGCTCTTCTGTTGAAACCTGTCATTTTCTTCCTTCTCTGTAAGTTTTCTCAAAATTCAGTAGAGCAGGCTGATCTGTGTATTTCTTGAGACAGAACTTAATTAATCCTCTCACTAGTTTTGTATAAATCTAGCTATAGCTCTATATATATATACAGAGAAATATCTTTGTATTTCTAATACATCTAGCTCTGTATGGCATTTGTAGATTTGTATGCTTTCTATTTTTTCACCTTTTTTTGGTGTTTGTCTTGTGGGATATAGGGACGTGGGTAGTTAAGTTCACTGATTATCAACAAATTAAGGATGTTCTCTGTCTGCTGCTTCTGATTTTCCTCTTCAGCTATTTTAAATCCTGGTTCTTATCATTTTACTGCAGGTTCAGAGGGGAACACAGCTCACTTTCTATTAGAAACTCCTCCATGGTCATCTTCTTTATCAGACTGAAGCACATTTCTGATGGCTGAATCTGTAGCCTGTTAAATAAATGCTTGTATTATTTCCATCAGTCTTAGTGTCTCTGGTCATGCTTGTTGTGAATCCAACGGCTTTTATCAGGTCAGAATCTTTGGCCTCCCTTTCTCTTCTTCTGTACACCTTAAGCCAAGACTGTGTTTTTGAGTAAGGTGTGTATGTACCATCCTTTACCTTCCTCCCACTCAAGTGAAGTTTCCCCTGTAGGACAGGAGGATGTGCTCTGACAGATCTGAAAGACTGGGGGCCGGGATTGCCAGAGGTCACATGCACTGAAGTTTTGGCATATACTGTACCTCTGTCCTAGGGGCCTGTTTCCTTGTGGAGAACCCCCTGTACTCCTTACAGTCTGTGCTCATTTCCCTGAGGTCCAGACATCAGAAGGGCAAGCCTTTGATACATTTCTCACAATTCCACATCTGAAGGATGCCTCTGAGTTATCTTTTCCCTATGGTGGGCTAGTGGGTTTAAATCAGAGCTTTTCTGACATCAGAAAAACTTCATTGGTTTGTATCAGCTGATGATCTGGCTTCTGAACACAAAAGGGAAACAAAGATCATGTTGCAAGACTTCATAATGAGCTGATAATGGGGCGTTTTTTATGGCGTACTTTTTAAATTTCAGGGATAATTTCTGAAAGGTATTGTTTGGCATGAAAATTAGAAGACAGCTTCCTTTTCATTTTTAGTCATCTAAATGATCTCCAGAGACTGCTGCTTCTGTTGAATTGTATTCCAAAGAGCAAGATTTAAAATACTTCATAGTTCATATTCATAAAATATGCATGTAAATTTCCCTTTTTAACATTTTGTCAAAATACTCTATAGCAAATCAAATATACCCTTTCAACTGCATTTTTTGTCTTAGCTCTTAGCTTTTTACGTAAAGATTTTTGGCTCAGCTGTGCTTTTCACTTGTGCACTACTTCCAGAAAATTATTTTCTCCATTGATAAAGAAAATGTGCACAAACACAATAAACTGAAAAATTAAGACACTGCCTACCATCTGTCTTAATTTATAAGTAATTAGTCTGTAAAGAGGAAATACAAGATTAAGTAAATTTTGTCTTGCTTCCTGTTATTTAAGCATAATAATACTGAACTTTTTTTGTAAAAAAATACCTTGGTATTTTCAGCACTGCTCTGATTTTGTGGTGGTGACCTGTGCTGTTCTTTACCATTTGCTTCTCTGTAGAAGGAGTTATTTTGTAGCTTTCTTTTGTAATATTAGATGTTATTGGCTTATAATGATGGGATTATTTTAAATTGAATTTTACAGTTTTTCTCATTGTTGCTGTTTTGTTTTTCAACAGATGCTCTTAATTTACCTGTAAGGATTTCAGTCAGTGGCATTGAACCAGTCCACTGTGGTACAGAGGAATTTGATACAATATGTGCTTTAAATATCCGCAAGCAGATGTCATGGGAGGATTTTTCAAAAGCAGTGAGTCAGGCAGTGACAAACCATTTCCAAGCAATCACTTCTGATGGATGGAGGAGCCTAGAAGACCTGTCATTTAATAGTGCTGCAGAATCCAACATTGGCCTCAGTGCAAGCAGTATATCTTCTGTCAAACTAGGTATCAATACTGGTGTTAATGAAAAAAGCAAAACTTGAGGGTGTTCTCGAATTTGTGAAATCTTCTAAATAAGATAAAAATATCTTTGAATTACTGCATCTTTTAAAGCTTAGACTAAGAAAACCAATACTAGCTATGAAACTTTGAACAGTGCTGGTATGAAAGCATTCCTTACTTTTAGCTGTGTGTATGGCACAATTAATTATGCACTTTAATATATTATTGGGAATCATGAGGCCCTATGTTAATTAGTCTTTTAGTACTTCTAGTACTCCAGAGGAGAAATCAGTATCTCAGATGAAACTAAATTCTCACCCTGAGTGCTGTGTGCAGTTTTGGATGTCACAATACAAGAAAAAGCAATTCAGGAGCATCCAAAGGAGAGGGATGAGGATGGTGAAGGGCCCTGAGGGGAAGCCGTATGAGGAGTGACTGAGGGCACTTGGTCTGCTCAGCCTGGAGGAGACTGAGGGGGGACCTCATTGCAGTTACAACTTCCTCATGAGGGGAAGAGGAAGGGCAGACACTGATCTCTTCTCTGTAATGATCAGTGACAGGACCTGAGGGAATGGCCTGAAGTTGTGTCAGGGGGGGTTTAGGTTGGATATTAGAAAACAGTTCTTCACCCAGAGGGTGGTTGGACACTGGAACAGGCTCCCCAGGGAAGTGGTCACAGCACCAAACCTGTCAGAGTTCAAGAAGCGTTTGGACAATGCTCTCAGGCCCATGGTGTGACTCTTGGGATGTCCTGTGCAGAGCCAGGAGTTCGACTTTAACCATCCTTGTGAGTCCCTTCCAACTCAAGATGTTCTGTGATCCTGCAAAAACAATTCAAAGCCTGCATTGCTTCTTTACAGTACATGCAGAATATACAGTAAATACAGACTGTAAATCAGCATAGGTAAACAGAACTGCTGTTTTATGTAACTTCACTTAGCAAGGTAAAAAAGAGAAATCTTCAAAATTATACGAAATCGGCCAAAATGTTGTGGTCTTAGTAACAGTTGTATAGGTTTCTGAAAATCCTTGTAATTCATCTTAAATCTCCTTCCTTCCTCCACCTTCCCTTCAGCAAAAGTGAACCCTAGTCACAGTAGACTGGGCAAATTATTCTGTTTTACTCTATTTTCTGTGTAAAGATGTTAAGAGCAGGCTAGCTGTTTAACTTGTATCTCAACTGGTAGAAAATACTTGTATCTTCAGTCATATATCAAATAATAGCATGATTTAGTACATCTCATACATGGGACTGGTTTGTTTTCAAATTTGTCAGTGTATGCACGTAATTTTTGTAAGTAAGTGAATATGCTTGAGTGTAGGACACTTCATACACATAAAAGGAATATCTCTCTCTTTTATTTGTTCTTTTTAACAGGAAACGTCTCATGGTCAACAGGTCAGATTTTTTCCCAGCCACCATGGGATTTTTTGAAGAACAATAGAGCTGAGCATATCACAGTGTTTTTGTTTGGTAATTTTCAAGTCATAATTTTTCAGTTTTGAATGTTAAGACACTCCATATGAAATACATAATTTGAAAGTCATTTGCTACTGTTTTTGTTCTTCAGTGTTGCTTGATTCTCAGAAATATCATATCCAATTAATTGACTAGATTTTAAAGTGTCTACAACATTTAGAAAATATGCTGGCACACGAAAGTCCTACTGCATTTTTCAGTCATATAATAATATATATATTGCTTATGTCATGGATATCCATGAATCTAATGGTGCTGGATAAATGCCTTTCCTTTATTCAGCATTTTAATTTGCGTAGCCTCTAATTTTAAAAGGTCGCTGTAGAATACTGCATGAAAATCGTATGTATCAGTCATAAATGCATGTAAAACATGAGAGATTTAGGAAAGTTATTTGTATATCTCATTTCAAGGACCTCAAGAAGGCTGTCTAAACAGTGTGACTTATGCATCCATGATCCATCTTCAGACACTTCAAAATTACCTCCGCCTGGTCAGTAGTAAGCTAGCTTGTCTCTACATGCTAATTGTTTGTCAAAATATTTCTGTAACAGTCTTGACTAAAATCAGTTTTTTGCTCTGTGAAAGAACATCAAGACTTCTAAAAAATGAAATGGGATGAAAGTTGTTATTTTAAATTAAAGTTCCCCCTAAATTTACCCTTTAACTTTAGCCTTGTGAGGGCTTTAGCTTTCTTCTTTAAATAGGTGCTATCTGATTAACTGAATTGCTTAAAAATATATTAAAAGTTCTGTGGTATCTTATTGCTTTCCCAAGTTATTTCATTTCACTTTTTGAGGATAAAGTAAATTAGAATAACATTCATGTAAGCAATTATTTGAGATTTGAATAGCTTATATAGAAATCTCCTGTAACACACTTTATTTAATACCTCAAAATGTAAGGATAATTGAATAATATGAGAGAACTTTCATAGATCATTTCTTTTAACATTGCATCGAATCAGAATTATTTTAGAATCTGCTTGATTTCTGCTGTGTCCTTGGACAGTATTTTATGTTGTCAGGAGAACATGCCACAGGTTTCTGCTGTATTCAGGAATATTGCACAGAGATATGACTGTATTCCCTTACTGACCTTTTAGAGGTAAAATAGAGTTAAGATTAAAAAAAATTTTTGTTCTACCATACTGATAACATGATCCCATTTCTACTGCAAATGAAGTCCTCAGTAAGTCCTCAGTCCTTAAATTAGCAGTGACTTAAACTGATGATTTTGGCATCATTCTGATGTATATTTTAATTCAAAATCAAGAAAATATTTGTGACTACTAAACTTACTCTTCCCAAATAAATTTTTTAGGTTCTAAAGTTTTTTATAACAAAATAGCTTGCTATGTAGTTTTACAAGTTAGGATATAAATTTATCAACGTATTTCCAAGATATTGTATGCAAATATTGTCTACTTTGAAACTAATATAGTAAGGATTATCAACTCCAGTAGTGCAAATCAAAGAATTCTGTGTTTTAGGTGCTGATTGTGTCATTTAGGTTAAAAAAAAAAAATCTAAGTCTGAACTTCCAAGAATAATTTATGAAATAAATATTTATATTTATCTGTCTGTAGGTTGAACAATACCGTAATGTCATTTTCCATGGTCCAGAAGGAAGTTTGCAAGATTATATAGCATATCAGATAGCGGCCTGCATGAAGGTATTTGCACAAACATATCAAGTAAATTAGTCCATAAATCAGAGTTTTCACTATTTCACCAAATACATACATTTTCAACACAGCAAAAGCAAGTGGCTGCAGGATCTACATGTGAGATTGTTAAAGTTGAAGTGGATGCTGGTTTCTCCAAGGAGCACCTTGCAGAACTGTTCATCAGTAATGGTAAGGTTATTTCAGCAGGACTAATTTTGGTGATTTGTAGGAAAATTTTTAATGGTGCAAAGTAAAGAAATACATAAAAACATTTTGCATAGTGGATGGCATGTTTTAATGGAACCCATAGTTTTTCAGGTGCTTGGGGCCAAATGATACAAGTCTAAACTGAGGTAGAGCTGAGTGTGACAGAACTCCCAGTAAGGAGCTCTGTCAAAAGATCATGCCACTTAAGTAAAATTAATAGTTTTTATTATTTATTTCTGTCTCATTCTTTTTTTTCCCTTTGTTTGTGATCCTTTAAAAGTTGATTGCTCTAGTTCAGATCTTCTGAATCAGAGCTGAAGGTCTGTGGTCTGTGCTCATGAGCAGAGCCATCCTATCAGGTTGTACAATGCCGTGCAGTGTTCTGTTCTGTTTGTTCATGTACTGCCTGGTGTAAGTTCAGTCTATGGCAGTTTTTTCTCTGTGGAAATCCTGGTCACAGTTCGCAGGATAGTTTGTGCCAGTGATTATTCCCACATGTCATTTTCAGTGCCATCACACTGGTGGGAGAGGAGACCATTTAGAAGTCAGCTAGGCTTTGGTGTTTGGCCTGGAGGCGAGAATGTCACTCATAGTTTGGTTTGTTTACTGGCCACTGTCTCTTAGGAAAGCTGCTACTTTTGGATGCTTTACTCTGTGTCAGCAACACACTCTTTTAAATAGTCTGGTTTTGCATTTCAGCATGGTGCTGCTGATTGAGTGTCATTTTTCTGCCTGCTTCTTTCCCTATTGTTTTGCTGCATCTCCTTTCCTAAGAGAGCACTTCTCCTCTAAATTAATCCATCAGACACAGAGAGGGTACCTGTCCTCCTTCCTCTCAAGCTGTAGCCTCTTAGTAAAACAGGGCAGTAATAGTCAGAAAACTGCAAATAAATAGCAATTTTCAGATACAGTCAGTTGCTGTAAGTTTTGTCTTATTACATGTCAATTTCCTTAATGACCATTGTTAGTACCACCTTCAAATGGTTTTTAAACAATGCAGGGCACAGTATAGTCAAGATAAGTGTTTTGTTTTATATATGTATTACAGAAACATTCACCTGGGATTTAGTGTTACAAGAACACTTGTAAAGCTGTGTCTTTTTTAAGCAATAAGATGTTAAAATCAGGAAAATTAAAGGAAAGTAGTTAAAATGTGAAAAAAATGAATAGATGTCATTTTAATGCCTATTAGATTCAGGTGCTACTGGGTTTGCCTCATATTAGCTCTGATTATTTGAGTGTTTCTTAAAGATACTGAAGGAAGTTTTGAAGAGAAGATTACCTATTCGTTTGCTACTATCTCATAGAATGATAAAGTTTCTTATAAACACAGACTATTCTTAAACCTTTTATCGTTACATGGTATAAAGAGTACATGTTGAAAGTCTAAGATGTATTACAGCAAATGAAAGAAATGTTTAAAGAGGTCCTTGCTATCTTTTCTGTTGTATTTATATTCAGTGTACTGAAATCTTTCCTATCTATGAAGATCCTATTATAGCCATTTCAGGAATTTATTTTAATCATAGCTTTCATTTTTTTCTTAATATACAGTATGATATTCTTTCTATTGTTTGATTTTATGCTTTCAATTTTAAACTTATTATCCAGTCTGTTTGCTCCTATAAACAAGTTAAAAAGGAAAAAAACTTTTTAAAAATCCTTCGTTGCATCAGTAGCAGTAAATTCTGTATGCATAAATAGAAGTAAATTTTCCTAAGTAGACATTAATGGGATTTTTCTCTTTCAGCTTGTCTGATCCCGGTGAAACATCCTCCTGTAAACAAGACAACAATTGTGATTTTAGAAAATCTGGAGAGAGCTGCTTTGTCTGAATTACTAGGAGATTTTCTAGCACCTCTTGAGAATCGAAGTTCGGAAAATCCCTGCACTATTCAAAGAGGTATTTAAAGAACTTGGGTTGCAGAAATGATTTTACTACAGTACAGTTTTATTGTAATATACAACAAACAGGGAACAGGAGAAAAATGTAATTTTTTCAGTTTTTGTATACTATTGTGAACAGTTGTCCTTAACAAAGATAGCATGTTTTTAAGCTAATTGGTGGTGGTTTGTGGGTTTTTTTTCCTTTCTAGTTATGTCACTGCTTCGTGCTTTTGCATGAATCATGTCAAGGCTGTGAGTATTTCAGTTAAGTGTTTTATGATTCCTTTTTAGCAAATGGAGTTTCTGGTGCTTTTTACTTTCATGAGAACTGCTTTTTACTGGGGACCATCGCAAAGTGCCATCTTCATGGCTCTGACCTGCTGGTTCAGCAGCATTTCCGTTGGGTTCAACTTAGGTGGGATGGGGAGCCAATGCGAGGCTTGCTTCAGAGGATTTTAAGGAGGAAAGTTATAAACAAGGTAAGAACTCAAATCAGCTTCAGCAGTTGCATTCATCACCAGCTCTGTGAAATATGTACAATGGTAATGCCAAAAGCAGAGCAGATAACTTAAGTTGTTTCGGGAAAAAAGCACTCGTTTCTAGGAAGATACAGGCTGTGTATCTGGAAATGTTGTGCTTGGATTCATAGAAAGGTATATGGCCATGACTGATTGGCATAAACTATTGGTTGGTTGCAAATAATGATCCTGTGGCTACTTGCCTGTCCCCTCATGAAACATCCTTCAGTAATTTTTTTCAACTTCTACCTGAGAATGGTAGTAAGAATCAGTTAAACAGACATAAAATCTCTTTTTCAAATAATTTATTCTCAATATCTGAAATAAGATAGTCATATATGTGTTTTGTTTAAGTTTTAAGCAGAAAAAATATTTTCCATGATTTTCAAATCAAAGGACAGGCAAATTATACAATTAGAAAAGTTGTTTTGAGCCAGTAGGTCTGCTGAAGCTAGAACAAAAGTCCAAAAGAGAATAAGGATGGGAAGTCTGTTTTAATACTAGTAAATAAATGAAGATGGGAAATGAAAAGAAAGATACAGGCAAAAGAAGAATTGTGGACTTTTGAAAGTTACTTGGAATACCATTTGAGCGTGATAGCAGCTATTACTGACAGTCAGGCAGTGTTAGACATTGGCAGAGGGTGTTTAATCAAAACAGCTGCAAAGGAAAATAATCTTGGCAGCAGTTTTTAGCAGGCTTAAAAAGGGAGATTGTTCTAGGAATAGAAAAAACTGTCAGTAATAAAGAGTCCTGTTGTGGAATAACAGACCTACTGTCAGTTCTGAGTGTTCAGCTGGATGTATCTTGGTTATCCTTGCGGATGTCATCTCCTGTACCCTTTGCCACAGTTCTCATCTATAAAAGCTTACTGATTCAAAGAGATCCTGAAGAGGAAATGTGTGGTAATTGAACATTTCAGCCAGGATAATGAGGAAATTTAGAAACATTCCAAAGTATTCTTTAATTGCAAGAACAGGAATACAGAATAGAAAAAAAAGGAATCATCTGTAATCTATGGAACTCTTAATAGACTACTTTTCTTAGATTATGTTTTTTCAGTTAGGACTTGCTCATAGTCAAATGCTGCATCAGACAGACTCTGCCAAACTGGTTTGGATACAAGAACTTGCAGCATCACATAACACATGGCTATTTTTTTAGGCTTGAAAGAAATCCTTAGTCTCATCGGTTAGAATTTGACCATGTAATAGGCTCCTACCTCTGATTGAAGTTGAACAGAATTTGGTAGTAATCTCATTAAGTTTACTTTTTCTGAAGCATATATGCAGATGGTGGCTATTTGGAGAAAAAAGCCATGTGTCTTCCCTAATTAAATATTGAAATGCCCAGTGTGGTAGCACATTTTTTGAAATACATACATGTGCCACATGTAAACTCAAATGCCAGTTGGTATGGGACTGAAAATAGTGGATTTCAAAGTCAAAAATAGTAGAAAGATTAATCTGTTATAAAAATCTAAATCAAAGTAGAAGCACATTTACTGTTAGAACCATAGACTATTTCAAAGTTCATTGCTCTGTTTGTGCCTTAATATTCATATTTTCAGGTGAAAAGCTCTTTTCCCCTTAGTTTGAACTATTAGGATATATGGGAACAGTTTAAATATTTTTCTACATTAAGTTCACCCATAGACTCTGTCAAGAGGCTCTGGCTTCAGTGCTGTCAATTACTAACCCTGGTGCATCTTTTAATGCTTCCTTTAATTTAAAATGTTACAGAGGATAATCCTAGGATTAGGGTGATGAAGACTGTAATTTTAAATCAGAGGAAACAGGAGATTTTTCTGGCACTACATAATTTGCCCTTAACAAGGCATACTAAAAACACAAGTCTTGGAGGGATACATCTTTCCTTCATTGCTACTAGATCTAAAATCAATATGAAAATCCACTGAGAATATGTCTGGATCAGATATTCCTGTTCAGTGTGATTGGGCATTTTTTCATATGCCTTATTTATATCATATACATTGCATTGTATATGGTAGGTATCTCTTGTAATCCTAAACACTGTAGAAAAAGCACTGCTACCAAAATTTCTGTCTTGGTTTCCCACAAGAAAGTAAAGGTATGTCAGTTTATTGATAAGGATATATCTTTTGAAGTGTAGTTGGGAAAATAAGTTTTAATATAGCAAGATGTCAATATATTCTGTAAAAGGGTTTGACCTGGTTTTGACTGTTCCTGATTTTTCAATAGCAACACATGCAATAAAAAAACCCCAAGCCTTCCTGGGGTTTCAAGGAAAGTGTTTGCAGCTCTGGTCTTATGCCATGTCAAACATCTTTTCTCCCTGCAGTTCAGAGGCAAAGTACCTCCTCCATGTGATCCTGTGTGCAAGGTCATAGACTGGATTCTTGTTGTCTGGCACCAGCTGAACTCTTGCTTATCACGTCTAGGAGCACCTGAAGCACTTATGGGACCAAAGCATTTCTTCTCTTGTCCTGTGGTTCCAGGGCACAGCCAAGCAACAGTCAAGTAAGAATTTTGTTTCCTATTTGATGCTGTTCAGTGCCAACTAGATACTTGTCACAAATGTAGTAGTTGTGTTTCTCCCAAAATCCTGCTGACTCAGCGACCTTAGAAAAGTATTTCAATAGAAGTTGCTGAAAGTTTTAAACTTCTGTTGGCTATTTAATTACCAGAAGGGCACTTCTGAAGGACGCAAGTGGGCAATGGGTGTCTATTACTGTGCAAAAGTCAGTCTTCTTGCGATCTTTCATTTATTTTCTAACACAGAGGTTTAAAGATTCAAGAATTCTGAGCTTGAAAAGTTGGTAAAGTCTCCTTTTGAAGTTGTGTTTGCAGAATGATTTCTCACTTTTTAAAATATGTGGTATAATTTTAAAACATACATATAGTTTAGAGATATATTATCTTAGTGAGTAGGGCAGGTATATACGTTTAGTTATACATATGGCTAGCTGGCCAGTAACATAAAAAATTTTTTTAAATTATGGAAATTTTGGCTTTTCTTGCCTACAATTGCATAAACATCCAATCACATTCCAACTCCAAATGCTAGCAAATGATAGAAGAAATAGTTATAGAATTTTAAATGATACGAATTTCACACTAAGATGTTGTTTGGCTATATCAGAAATTTAATGAGCCCCTAATTAAGATTCAGACTTACTCAGAATTCAAAGTATACCATTTGGAAATGTGACATAACTCTTCTCACAGGGCAGGTCACCACTTCTGTCCCTTCCCTTGTACTAGTTTCTGCTGACCCTTCTTCCAGGGGC
The DNA here is from genome assembly GCF_000738735.6 of Corvus cornix cornix. Taxonomy (NCBI): domain Eukaryota; kingdom Metazoa; phylum Chordata; class Aves; order Passeriformes; family Corvidae; genus Corvus; species Corvus cornix. The sequence continues at coordinate 23,727,060 of NC_047057.1, forward strand.
CTTTGCTTAACATGTGCAGAGGTTGTCTCATTTCATGTTCTGTCTGCAGATCTTCATACATTTTGCTTGTTCATTATCCTTTTTATTCTCTGAAAGTACAGATTAGATAATCTTCAGAGTAATTATCAAAGTCTAAATGTGGCTGTAACATTGACTTGAAATTTTATGCGTGCTGGGAAATAAAGGAATAAAGCATACCATGCATCTATCTTCCATCTTCCTCTTGAATCATGTCCTCTGAAATGTTTTAATCATGTATTTATTGCAGTGGCATTATTAAAGGACAGAAAAACTATTCTTTAGATATCTTAGTTATACATTCCTGAGTTTGGATTTCTCCTCAGTGTAACTCGGACTGGTTTCACAATGCTTTATTTTGAGTACAACCCTAAAATGTCCTTTATTGTACCCATATGCCATCAGACTTCTCATTTTAATGTAGTTTTCATCCACTAATAAACAATTTGAAAGCACAGCCCCAGTGAGCTCTTACTGGGCACTTTTAGTTTAGCAGCATGATGGCTGAGATTGTGGTCATGTATTAAATAGCTTTTAATTAACAGCTCACTGGTTGCTGTTATTTCAATCCAATTAACTACTCCTGTCCTCTTGCCCTTCCTGTCCACTGTGCTATTCTGCTGCTTTTTGCATTTAGTAAAGCTTCTCTGAGTCAGTCCAATTCATTAGGACAGCAGACAGCTATCTACAAACTGGGTTCACTCTGGGCTCAGTATTAGCATGAGAGAAGAGGAAGAAGCAGCAGCAGAAGGGAAGGGAAGGCAGAGAGAACATGTGACAGGAAATAGTTTTCCTGCTGTGTGTTCCATGTATCTTCACCTGTTTTGGTGAGTAGAGTGAATAAATGAAGAAAATTTTAACTACGTTTTTTCTTGGTTTAGGTTTAGGGAATTGAAGATGATGTTCCAACAGGAACGACTTTCACTTTGCAGCCCTTTATCGAGGCAGGGGTGTGTTACACCTTTCCTAAGTATCACCTATATCAAAGAATGGGGGACTTCATCAAGATGAGCACAAACTTAAAACTGAATTTAAATACCAGGTTGGAGTTTTGTTTATAGAGCATCCCCATCAGTTGTTAACTGTTAGATTAGAATGGCCTCAATTAATTCTATTTTTGCAGTGTTCGTTTCTGACCATTTATACTGGCAGTATTGGAAAATGTTGAAAGCTTACATAGGCAGAAATTGAAAAGATAGTTCTTTATGACTAAAATACTAGCAATTGTTTATTTTAGTAGCTTAGCTAGCAGAAGCAGACTGTAACTCTATGGAATAATATCTACAACATTATGCTAAGGAAGCTTCAAGGAACATCTCCAATACACATTTTACATTGTATTTTAACAACTATACTAATTATTTTTCTAAGTAATGTTTATCAAGCTTATGCAAGTACTTTGAGCATTTATAGATCATAAAAGCACAATCTTATGCTTCACAACTGATCAAAAATACACCTTTCAAATAATTCATGCATTCTAAATTTAAAAAAGAAATGGAAACCCTCTTCCCCCTCAAAAAAAGTTGTCATAATATTTTAGGTAATAAGATGGCTTCAGTGCATCAATGTATCCAGCAAAATGGTCCATTTAAGTCAAGCAGACATTTTAGCCTTCACATTTTCTGAATAGATTTCTGCAAAGCTGAACACAGCATGATAGCCTATAATTTCTTACAGACCTTTAATGCAAACTGTCTGACTCAATCTTATCATCTTCCTCTTGTAAGAGAGTATAAGAATAAACAAAAAGAGTTGGAGTTGGTCTAAAAAAGATTGTCTCAGTGTATGTTGTAGATGTGAGCTGAACCTTAAGTCTGAAATTTCTAGCCTTTATCCCCAGAGAACTCCTAAGTTACAAGAAATAACTTTATTTTTTCCCTAACACAAATTTTTCACTTCTTTGCTAATACAATGTAATGCTTCTCTCTTAGAAAAGCAAAAGTCACAGAAGACTCATGTCCCTTTTAATCAAATTTTTGAATCAAAATCAGACCCAGTCTTTAAACCAGACAATCTGGAAAATCCACAGCATCCTGGAAACACAGTTCACCATAGATCAAATAAACAAAAGGAGAGTGAGAGCAAGGCAGATGTATAAATAGAAATGTCTTGTAAACTGGACAAGTTTGGAAATTGAAGAGTACTGAAAGGGGTGCAACCATAAGTGAATACCTCCTTTTTCCCATGCTGGCAGCAAATAGGCTAGGAATGAACACTTGCAAGCATGGAAGTTTCTCCATGCACTTTTTAAAATAATTTTTATATATATATATGAACACTCATCTTTCTGGGGCATTTCTTTAGCCTTAAAATGAAAAGAATGTTTTATAGTCCATATCTGAAGGAGAAAAAGCATCAGGTGGTAAGTTTGTCAAGGCAACCTAAAAAAATGTAGATCAAATAGTTTAGTATAAAACAAACAAGTAAACCCTACCTTAAATAAAATCAGTCCCTCTCTGAAATGGGGTGCTTCTTGAAAATACAAAATCTGATACGTTACCAAAGTATAAAATCACAGGTTTTGATAATTGTTTTTGAAGTTAAAGAATTGGTTTTGTACTACAGGTGGATGTCCAAGCTATGGAATGCTGTGATAGCTCCCAGAGTACAAGAAGCCATACTCTCCAGAGCCTCTGTGAAAAGACCATCTATACCAGGACAAGCAGTAGCCAAAAAAAATCCTAGCCAAGGGCAACAGGCTGTTGTTAAGGCTGCTCTCAGTATCTTGCTAAATAAAGCTATTTTGCATGGCTGTCCTCTACCCAGACCAGGTAAGAGTGAACTGTCTGAAAGCCAAGTAGTTGTATGTTGCTTTTATGGGGCTTTTAACTGCTTCCTTCCATTTCTAAAATGTCTACAAAACATAACTGTAGTTCTGAAGGGAGGTGGTGGGGTTAAAAGCATTTACAGCCATTAAACTAAGTAGTTGTATAAAGTACTCCAAGAAGAGCCATTTGCAACAGTCAATTCTTCTTAACACTGTTCTACTTTTGTTTCAGAGCTAGATAATTATATAGCAGATTTTAAGGGAGGAAATTTTCCTTTGTCTGTGGCTTCGAGCTACAAAAATTGTAGTAAGAAAAGAGGTGAGAATGTTTCTTGGAGAAAAGTGAGTACAAGTCCTCGCAAAAAGTCAGGCCATTTGTCCTCCCAGTCATGGAATAAGCAGGAGACAAATACTGAAGGTAAATCTTTTTATTTTCAGTTCTGAAAGTTGTGGGGGGTTAAACTGTGTAGATGCGAATCAGATGTTTCTCCTACATCATGAATTAAAATTTGTCAATTAAATGACACTTGTATTTATGTTCACCAGTAAAAAACTGTCTACTTTTTTCCCCCCAAAATTACTTCTTTGTGACTGTGAGGGGTCCTAACTAATTTTGGTTGTTCTAATGCCCTTTCTGTTTGATAATGAGGTTGGCTCAGATGGTGGAATTATAAGCAGTGGTTCCACCTCTGACTGTGTGGAATGACACCATATGAGTCTCTTCACCCATACCAGATGAGAGGAAGCTTCATTACTTTATTGGTACTCCTTAGATTTGCTCCAAATTTACAGTATACAGACTTTTTTGAGTTTCCTTACACTTACTTTATAACTTCACTACTGTAATTATTACTGAGTGAATCCAGGTAAAAATAAATTAATATATTCCTCCCCAGATCATGCATCCCTTGTTCAGTCTTACTAGAAAAATTGAGTAATCTAGAAGTCTTGCAGTAGAAGAAGGAGATCTTTGGGTTTAAATTGAAGATTTTGATTTGATTTTCACTTTAATTGCAAAAAATAAATGTAGAGAATTTTATGTAGTCACAAATACTGTAAGGTTTTCAAGAAGTTTCCACATCGTCTTCAGCATGTTTCTTGATAAAGAAGGCTTTATATGACTGGGTCTGTGCACGTGTATAAATGTGGATGTTATATTTGTGGCTGACACTTTTGAAAAATCTTTTCACCTCAATATTATAAGTCATATAACGAGCAGTTTGTTACACAGAGATAATGACTGGATATATTGGAAAGCAATGTAATTCTTCTACGGGATACATATTTCTAGATGGAAAACTTAGTAATATTGTAACTAAATACAATATTGAACAGAAAAAAACTTCCAGGGAAAAAAATCAAAGTATTTGCTTTCTGAAAAGAAAGTAACTACTTCAGAGGGAAGATGTAGGAAGAGGGAGAAGGCAGCTTACACACACACACACATACACTTTAGGAACAGTAAGATTCTAGCCTCAATTACCACATATACAAAAGACCAAAATGCTTGATGCCTGCTACTTTGCAGCACTAAAATGAGCTATTCATTTCTTCAGCCCTTGTTCAGAAAGAAGTCTGCTTTTTCTGACTGCATCTCTAGTGTCCTGATTGCCAGTTCTCTGAGTTGTGAACTTCTCTAATCCCACTCAGAGGATTTAAGAAATAATGAACATAACCTGAAGTAGGATGGTTGATGTTGTATCTTGTACCTGAGAATGTTTTTGGAATCCAGTTAATATCTGTGAATATAAGTTAAAAATTGAATAATCAATTAATTTTAGTAGTCTTCTATTTTGGACTGTCAGAATCAAATGCTGTTCCTGTTTCCAGGTAAAGGTAAATTGTTTGATTTTACCTCCATGAAGCAAATTTAAATATTTCCTTGTTGACAAGCAATTTCTCTTGGGGAGAACCAGTAAAGGTGGTTCAACTGCCTAACACGGAAACCTCATGTTCTCTCTTTCAGAAAAGCTTAGGCAGCTCATGCCCTATTTGCCACTTTAGCAGTTTCGAATGCTACACTGAACACTTTCAAGGGATGTATTCTGATCTTTGACAGACTCTATTGACATAATTAGTTAGCAAATGGGAACACATTATCCCTGTTTATCACAGATTTTAGAATAAAGAAATCAGTACACATGGTAACACACTAACAAGTAAACTTCTCTTTTGTGCAGGTATAAAATCTAAGACCGTGTTGCAACCAAACTGTAAGAAAAGAGCTTCTCTCACCACAAAGTAAGTTTTAATTTCTGTTTTTTGTGACACTTTGCAAAAAATAAAGGTGATAGCATTCTGTTGCAAAGCAGCACACTATAATGAATGGATTAATAGGGTTTTTTGGTAATATTTTGATCCCGTATCTGCAGAAAGGAAGTATTTTTAATTTTCATTCCTGAGAGGAAATAAAATTTATATACTTTGGTATAATTTTAGAATCCATTTCTTTATTTCAAACCTTGCAGTACTGCATGTCTTTTAATGTTACAGAATAGTCTATGATTTAAGACTATTATGTAACACTTACTCTACCTTGAAAACTTGACCGTATGCTTTTATCAACTGGCATTACATTTTAAAAACTCCTCTGGCTATTTCAGCTTGCTGAATGGCAATTCAAGATGGTACAGTACATGCACTTTAGTCCAAATGATAGAGTTGCCCTGAGAAAGTGTATGAATTAGCTAGAGGGAACTGCATTTGAGACTTTATTTCAATCTGAAACCTCGGTTCTACCTTATTCACAGGCGCAGAGAAAATAGAATATTTATGCTTCCGATATGCCAGAGGTTTTTTTAAGGTTTTGGAATTACTTCCAAAGAGTAGAGTGGAACAAAATTGATTGCTGCATCTTAAAAAGAGGGGAGTCTTTGAAAATATTAGACAGAGGAATCCTTCGTTAGATTTTCAGAATAGAGAGAATAATTTGTATAGAAAGATCTATTATGAGATAATTATTGACAACTACTGCTGTCAGTTCATCAGATGTCATTTTGGTTTTGTTTGTGGTAGTAAAGGTCATTTGGAAAAAAAATACTATTTTTGAGGTGTTTATAATATTTATTTTAAAATTCTGTATAATAATTTAAATGTCCTCTCTGATTGTTTGTTTGGGTGCTTTAAGATCTTCAGAGAAAGATCATATGAGAACATTAAATCTGGAGCAAAGGCTGTCTGTTGGTTCTGATGATGAAGTAGATCTTGTGCAGGAACTTCAAAGTATGTGTTCCAGCAAATCTGAGCCTGATATAAGCAAGGTAAACACAAGGCTTTTAAATAATTTACTACATTACCATATTCAGTTGTTTGTTATGTGTTGAAAATAAATTTTTAATTTACAAGCCCTGCTTGAACTGAAGAAAATTACTCAATTATTTGGGAAAAGCCAAAGTCAACTAATAAATTACACATTTGAGGGTAAGTGTTCTAGTTTAACATATACTATTTTAAATTACAACTTCACCAATTTTTCTTGTAGAGGTTTTTGCAGTGGAGGATCAAATTTCTAAGTTCATAAAATCATAGGATAGCCTGAGTTGGAAGGGACGAACAAGGATCGTTGAATCCAGCACCTGGCTCTGCACAGGATCACACCAAGAGTTCCACCATGTGCCCGAGAGCATTGTCCAAACACTTCTTGAACTCTGGCAGGCTGGTGCTGTGATCACTTCTCTGAGAACAGCCGTTCCTGCATTACCATTCCCTTGTTGTGTTTCATGCTGTCATTGCTCCCACTGGGAAACTGTTGTGTGTGTTCAGAGTGTGGAACTGTGGATCTCTCTCATTTTTCCTTTTATACCAATACCATGCAGCTTTCCCTGCCGCTGAAGCCTATTTATTCTTTTTCATCTTTCTTCCTAGCACAGCTGAAGTGGATGGCTGTGACAGCAGGCTGTGTTCACACTGGAGCAGCTGTTCCATATCTTTTGAAACATGGATAGAGTCAGTCTTAGGCTATTGTCCAGTTAGGCTGTGCATGACATCCTCTAGGACTTCCCTGAACAGCAGTTCCATTAGTTTTGCTTTATTAAGTATTCTGTTTATCCTTAGAAGACAACCAAGTTTTTATTAAAAAAAGAAATACTGTGTTTGGGAAGATTTTTCAACCTATTTATTGAAACTCTTTATTACAGTGTTTTGTTTTGGGTTGTTTTTCTTAAAGTATTTACAGTACATGCATGAGTCACATGCACCAAGCTGGCAGGCTAATCACTAGTCAGTTAGCAGGGATTTATCGTAGCTATCCTTAAAAGAATGGGATGTGCTTAAAGAAATGGTAACCAACTTAAAATTGTGGTTAATAACATGCAAAGTGTAATTGCTTGTTGATGACAATTCAAGGAAATTGGGTTTAGATAAGGAAGGAGATAGATGTCATGTCTTTTGTTCAGTTTCCTCACCATGGGTGGAACCATCCTTGGCTGAAATTTCTGTTGTTAATTCCCCAGCTGCCTAGTAGAGCCTTGCAGAAGTAAGGGTGCTGTTGCATGCTTTCTTTGTGTGATGTAATTTCAGGCTGCAAATGGAATAATTACTTCTGCTCTTTAACTTGCCCTTTCACTCAAATATGTTCCTGCTGCCTCCGCTGGGTTGGGGTTGAGTGCTTTTGCAGTTGCAGAATTGAATTGGATCAGCTTGCCCCAGGATAAAATACCTAGTTTTCAGTGAGGACAGCAGCTCTAGCGGTTATTTCCTGATCAGGAAAAATAGGAAAAGGGAAGGAAAAATACTAGGGAAGAAACAGGGCAGGAAGAAGAGAAAATGATTATCCCTTTCTCTGATGTCCCTGGGGGCTGGGTAAAATTTAATGGGAAACTGCACTTAAGCTCCACTGAACAGTGTTACTCTGGTATGTTTAATCTTCCTCTGATAATAGTTAATACGAAATCTCTATCTCCTATCTTCTAAAAATGCACTCAGGAGTAAAGAAGAGATATTTTAACAGTTCTTTGGATATTTATGCTTTGCATTGCACAGAAACCATGAAAATAAAATAAAAAATTGGCAAATTGAAACATAATCTCTGTGAATAACTAAAAAAATCACCATTTTCTTATCTTTGTTTAGATTGCAGATTCTAAGGATGAGTTATTGATGTTCAGTAACTCTAAGAACATTCCTGTATTTTCAGCAAGTGGTACTAACCCAAATAAAACAACAGCACAAAAGGTAGGTGAAATGAGTTTTATGTTACGATAGGAAAGGTGTCTTGAGTTTCTCCAAAATCTGAATTTCTGAGTGGATCCTAAGAACTAGTGCTAGTTAATAATAATAAACTAGTGTTTATTACAAGAAAAAACTTGACATAATTCCTAGGAAAGTTGCTAGACTACCATACCAAGTTTCTTTCATGTATCTTAATAGAAGCTAAAGATTTATTAAAACAATGGATGTATTTGCATTTAGTTTTGGCTTTTACATGAAGCCATATCCCTAGGCCAAGTATTTTTGACATTACATTGACATTATAAGTTATTTCCATCAGACATGAAGAGAAATAAAAACTGGGTTTGTTGTTTCCCCTCAATTAATATCATTCAGTAAGTTCGCAAAAGCACCACTTTTAAAATTCTTGATGTAAAATTGCTGGTTGCTCTAATGTCAAAGCTCTCAGGGGCAGAAATACTGAAAACACATGGTACTACCAAAGTTTGTGAATAACAGCATTTTTTTAAAAGGTTATCAGTTCCTATTTTTGACCTAACTATTTGTTGAAATATACAGTCATCTTGCTATGTTATTTATGTAAACAAACTTCAGTAACTTCAGAGTAGTTTCAGAGTGGGAAGGTAAGATGAATATTACTGGTAGATATAGTAAGTCCACTGTCATCTTGAGAAATTTATATTATTGTTTGTGGGTGCTACCATCCCTATTAAATGCAAAGATGAGATTATGTCCTGCTTAGTTTTCATTCTTTGGAAAATTATGTTTTCTCTGTTGTTACATTTTGTTCCCTTTTCTTTTTTGGTCCTTGTGTTTTTGAACATCAAGAGAGCTTCTGAGCTCAATTAATCTTAGCCAGGGCATAATCTGTGGTCTGTGTTCCCTTACCAGGCCTTCTGTGTTCCCTTGATATGGGTCTTTTGGAGGCCAATCCCGATGTTTTATCTGACTGCAATAAATTGTTTTCTAGAGACACCATTTTCTGCAGATACAATGAAATAGTCCTGAAACTGGATTAACTTGCACACCTTAGCATTAAAAGAACTGACATTCACAGATCACCAGATATTCTGAACTGGAAGGGACCCACCCACAAGGGTCTTCAAGTCCAGCTTTGAAGTGAATGGCCCATACGAGGACTGAACCCACAACCTTGGTGTTATCAGCACCATGCTCTGGCCAGTTGAGCCAATCTCGGCCAGATGAGTTACCAGCCTTGCAATCATATTTCTTCATATCCAAATATTCAGAATGTTAGAATACTTTCTGTAATTTTACTTAAAATCCATAGAACAGTCTCCGCTAAAAGAAATAATTTTAACCTTGCAGATCCACAAGTAGGTGTACTCCTTTCAAATAGCTCTCTAAACGCATTTTCAGGCATTCCAAATCAGAGCTTCACATAGTAGTGATGCCTGGATAATTGGCTAAGTCAGCTGACCTACCAGTTCCTACTGTACATTTTTCCTAGTGATTTTTTCTCTTTAAAAATTCCTACTAACAACACAAGGCATTATTATATTGACTTGCAAGCTTATTATATGGACTAGACAAGCTTAGGTACTTGGGAGGTTTTTGAAAAACTTGGTCAAAAGATTACATACAGAATTAAAAAAAAATTATTTTGGGGGGGAAATGTTGTCCAAAATGAGGGAAACGTAACCCAACCTTCTGCTAGAGCGGAAAGAGGTCTAATAGAGTGACAAGTTTTATTGCTAGATTTAGTCATTATTAAAACAAATATATCAAAAATTTAGAAGAGCACACTCCTTTGGAAGCAGAAGTCAAACTTTTAGAGGCAATTGTAACAATGATGAACTTACGAATCAGCAAGAACTGGTGAAATGAAGGGTTTGAGATCAGAAAAGCATCCTTTTTCTGAAAGTGAAGAGAGTCCTCTAGGTAACAAAAGCAATACTGCATGAGCAGAGGAGATCTTATCAATGGTAATGAGACAAATTACTTAAAAGGGTAGCATACCCATAATTAACTATTCTTTCAATTGGCTGTAAGAAAAAATGCTTGCAAGTATGTGAAGGAGAAAGGCAAAGCAAAACCTTTGATCCAGGATGCAAACAAATTGATGGAATTAAGGGACTAATAAGGATCCATGATGAACAGTGTTTTCATGTTCCTACTGTTTATGTGAAAAGCAGTAGCTGATGGTGAAAATGAACTTTTTAATATTGCTGTCCAGAGGGGGGATCTGGATTCAGCTGATGGTAACAGACAAGATCCAATTTCTCCGTTCTCTCATAAAAGATCTGTGTTAGTCAGGGCCTAACTAACCTCTTTCTTCTTGACTATAGATGAACAAAATTGACAGTGTACCTGATTTTGGCACTTCAGATATCTAGGTTTGGCAAGGGTGAATATGTCCAGTTTTAAAGAATGTAGCCTCTTAGCATAAGTACTTTGAGACACTGTCTTGGTTTATGACAATTCAAAGGAGAAGCCTCTCTGTCTAGCTATCTCCCTTAGGGTTCCAAATAAGGAATGAATACAAGTGGATTAAGTGAACAAATAACCTTTTACTAACAAGCAGAACAGTAACAGTCAGAAACAACAGCAAATAACCACCAGATGCAAAACTGCTCAATCCTGTGGACTCCCCAAAACGAAAAGAGAGACCCAGAACAGAAATTGCTGGGCACACCCCCCAAGATGGTGTCCTGGATTTTCACGTGGGTTGAAAGACAAAGGGAAAAATGATGCCAGACTTTTCCCCGCTGCCCCTGCTCCGTTCTCTTAATCTCTCACTTGGCTTGTCTCCTGATGGCTGGAGCTCTGACTGGAGTTCTTTGGATCCAGGCGGCTGGAAACCCAGAGAAAATTTGTCTCCTTAGAGGCAGGGGCAGGCCAGATGGGGCAGCTGGACTGGATCCTCTTGGCTAGATGTGGCTACGGTGGCTTGAACCAGGGCAGGCTTCGCTGCCCTTTTCTGCCAGCACGGAGCCTCCAATTCCTGAATCGCGGGGAGTGGGACAGAGACTGCACACGCAGCTTCCAAAGCAAATTCACACACACACACACACACACACACACACACACACACACAAAGATTCCCGGCTGTGGAACCTTCAAGGTACACTAATGACTTTTGGGCACAGATGGTTATGGGATATACCACCATTATGAATCAGCCCCAGACAATCTAATTTTAAGAAAACAATTTGTATGATTATGGATTAAAATGTAACTAACATTTCAAGTTCCATTCTTGAAGTATTATTTTTCTCATGAGTATTTTGTTCTTATTTATGGCCTTGATGGTACAAAAAAATTGAATATTTTTATTCAAGCCATGAACCTGATTTTTTGCTTGTAACTATAAATTTCCATTTTTCCCTTTTGACTGTGGCTGCAGTTGTCATTTTTCCACAGCAATAAAAGAAAGAGCATATACTTTTTTTTTTGGAAGTCCTGAAGCTGAGACATCTGAGACTCAAGTTTAAGTTTTTTTCAATGGCAATGCAAAAGCCTCATTGCCTTATTTTGGTATTTTAAGATGATGATGATGATGATGTTTCCTTTCAGTCAAAGAAGCAAAAATGACCCATGGTTTGGTCACCAAATAGTAAGAAACTCTCATACTAAACTGCAAAAGATTGTAAATAACAAGAGTTCCATGGAGCTGGTTGGGTTGGTTGGTTGGTTGTTTTTCATGTCAAACAGTGATACTTATTTATACACAAAATGCTTTGTTTTCCTTTCTAGGATGGAATGCGTCCTCTCAGCAGCAGTCGAACTGTGGAAAGCAGCAACAGTAAATCAAAGACAGAGTTGGGTGTTTCAAGAGTTAAATCTTTTCTTCCTGTTCCTAGAAGTAAAGTCACCCAGCCTTCTCAGAATACTAAAAAAAAGCAGCAGCAGTAATACAAGGCAAATAGAGGCAGATAATAACACAAAAAGAGAGATTTGGAATTTGCACAAAAATGAACAAATAGAAAAATCCAATAAGTAAACCTGCCTATCTTACAATTTTCTGTGTTCATATAATCTCTATTGCAAAGAACAAGTACTTAAATATGTAAATATTTTTTAAAAACAAACTGTTACCCTGTAATATAAAGTTTGTACAGGACCACAGTTTTATTTCTATGTACATCAGCTGGAAATTATATTGATTTAAACTTCAGAAATGCGCATTTTGCCTCCTCCATAGATGGTTGGGTTTTTTCTTTTATTATGAAAATTACTATTTAAATGATAATATTCAGGGGTACCTACCACAGGATTCTGTTTGTGTATATACTGTACATAAATATATTCTATTAAGTTCACATGTTAACCTGCATTCAGATGAGTTGCACAATATATACAACAATGGCTTAAAGCTGTTGTTCATGCATTTTAAAGACATGTTTTATCTTCACTTAATGAAAAATTAGTGAATGTGGCAATAACTGAAATGTTTGGAATTGCAGATCGATTACTTTCAGCTACAAGCCATATTAAATACTTTGATTTCATCATCATCTGCCTGCTGAATTGTGATTTTGTTTTTCTCAAGCTTCTCTTCATCTAAAATGTAATGAATTTCTTTTATAGCTTTCATCTTTTAAAAAAGGAAAGAGATTGAGAAATTAAAATGCAACAAAAGTTATTTTTCTCAGACTCTTGCTCTTTGATAGAATTGAAGAAAATGTGATCATTTATTACTTAGTTTTTCTTGTATACTGTAAAAATTTTATATGCTTCATTAGTGTTTTAAAAGCATCTGAGAAATAACAGTGTTTTACAGAAACAGATTTGACTGAAAAGGAATTTGAGCAAAAGCTTAACTACGGTATTATCCAACATAATGTAGTAGCAATGAGTTACTATGTAATTATCAATTTCTGTTGTGGATTTAAGATGTAATTGCTGTAAAATGATACTTGAGTTGCAGTTAAAATTAACTCGTTGTCATTTTTCTCTCCACTACTGAGGTAGATCATGTTCCCATGAGGGAGTTTCTATGCAGGGCGTATTTCCCCAACCTCTTTCTACAGTAGTTGCAGTTACATCCTTGTAAATTTTAGGAACATGGAAATGTGCGCTGTCGAGATAGCTCACCTGTTAGGCAGGGAAAAGCACAGATTTTTCTTGAGATCAGACTTAGCTGCCTTCTGCTGGTTAGTGGGAGATGGTTTGGAGAACTTGAACAATGACATGGTCATGCCTCTAATTTCCAAAGGAGCATTTTTCTCAAATTAAGCCCGGAGGAGGAAAGGATTAACTGTTTCCTAATGCTTTGCCTTTGTATGTAAAACAGTCATCCCAGACTCATGTCAATAAAATTTTTGTATGGCATATTGTCTTTCTGTCTCTTAGTTTGTGTGTGTGTTACCTCTATAGAGATGAAATATTAGAAGCTTATTCCTGAAATCATTTCCTGCACAATATATTTACAAAGTACCTTGTTTTTTGGCAATTGCTGTTTCACTAAGACTTCCGTTTGCTGTGTGATAGTAATGTGTAACCAAATACAGATCATTTCTCTAGAGACTGTTTTTTACTTTTTTTATTCATTTTTGCGCTGAAAAATGGATGCTGCTTTTGCTGGTGGTTCTTAGCAGAATGAGTCAGCTGCAAAGCACTGCAGGTCAGAGCAGTGAGTCTCAGCAAGTAGAATCCCTGATGTGCTGAAGCAGTGAGCAGCAGTCTGGTAGCTTGTGTGAGAATCTCAGGTATGGATTTCATAGCAATGAGGAACACAAGTGGAAGACTGTTTGTAGAGATCACACAAGTTTCAACATCAGAATTTATAGTAACTTTTTTTTCCTAAGAGCTATAAGAAAAGAAAAATCCTGACATGCTTCTAAGCTAGGTTTGTTCTGCATTTAAAATACACATTGGAAATGTCAGCTCTCATTTAGATCAAGAGTTAGCAGTGTGCTTCTCTGTGGGAAGATACTGGGCAGAGTGTCCTAAAGCATGTTTTGAGACATATTTTAAAACTGTATATTGTCTGTGAGAATGAAAACTAATCAGTACTGTACTGTGTGTGAAAATCTGCGGAGGACAGAGTAACTTTGATCATGGTGTGAAAGTTAGATCTCTTGCTAAATTTAGCATTGCCTTTCAATGCCCTCATTATGCTTCCTTTTCAGCCTGCTGTCCTAAACTCTCCATCTGCATCTTTTACCTGTTTGACTTGTGTCTGCTGTCATTTTGTTTGTCTGTCTGTTAGTTCAACAGTCTGTGATCTCCATGCAGCTTTAATCACACAGTATCTTGCAGATCTTCTAATTAGTTCTTCTCTTCTGCAGTAAGTGCTAATCTCTCTTGTTAGGCCCTCAAACAGTCAACACCACATAACCATAACACAGTTTGCTTGTGAACATGCTGACTTCTCTGCTGGCTTATCACTTGATTTGTGATAGGTTGTGCTGAAGCAAGGCCAGGCTCTGTTCATGAGCTCAGGGTTTCACTGTGTCTTCAGCACTCCTCATGTGTGATTTGTCATACCAGCTGCTCTCACTTTGGGTTAGTAATGGCAAAAATCCTTTCTCTTTGCTTCCTGTGTCTCAAGCAGAGAGGATTGATGTATGCTGTGGTGGGCCATGCCTATCTGCGCTGCATCTGCTCCTGGCTATTACCCCATAGCCTTAAAAGAGGTAAGTGGAGAGAGAGAGCGACCCTGTCTCCTTGGAGGAGTATCTCAGAAAGTACAGGGAAGCTTCTAAGGTTGAATCCATCCACAGGCAGTGAAAGACTTTTAATTTAGCCTTCATCTGACTACACTAGATTCTTTATACACATCTCAATGTCTTCAGCCAGAGAAACATGAAAGATACTTCTCATCCACCAACTTTGGTAAGTACTAAACATTCCAGCTCTCTACTTCAAGCCAGTTCTGAAAATAAAAGCTTTCAGCATCTCTCCTATGGTTCTTATTTCTTGACAAGAACATGGAATATGTTCCTTAAGCAAATGTCTGAATCCATCAGATAATATTTGCTTTTGGTTTTGGGTTACTGAGCATGAACTCCAAAACTAAAAGCATGAAGAAATCTACTCCAACAAAGGCAGCAGCATTCATCAGCAACAGCAAAACCAGCAGGCCTGAGGTGCAACTTCCTATAATACAGCTCAAGTGAGTTACAAAATACATCAAAACCCTCCAGCTTTCCAGTAAAACTGGAGAAACAAAACAGCCTCTGGTGGTCAAAATGCTTGCAGAAAGGAGGAAGGATTGCCTTCTTGGTTGTATCTGGCTAAAGTGATGTTTATGATGGTCAAACCATAGTTAAGAGACTTTAGAGTTACAAAGTGGGCTGTTCTTCAGAAACTTGAAGTCAAAGTGACTTTAAGGGGCACAAGGTATGGTTGTACTGGGCTGTAGCATCACTCAAACCTCTGGTTGCATTTTACAAGGGTTGTATTTTGAGGTTGAAATGAGCTCTGGGGAATTAACTTAGTATAAATATTGTTTATCCTATGAACAGGAAATTGGTTTTGGAGAATGTGGGGGTTTATAAAAGAAATGTATTACTGTATTGCATTGCATTGCCTAATTTGCAAGATGTTTTTAGGCAGCAACTAATGGTCCATTAATGAACAATTACACATCAGTCTAAAGTGGTGTGGGGTTTTTTCCAGATGTTAAATCATAGCCAAGTAATTGTAGAGCTAAAATACTAAACCTGTAATAGAAAAATGAGGAAAAAATAATGACCAGAACACTTTTTAGGTAAATAAAATGCAACAAATTACGTAGTTCTGAAATTACTTCTAGCAATTAACACTAATTCAGAATTAATATGGGGAAATGCTTTAAAAGGCCTTAAGTTATTAAGAAATAACTTAAGCCTGTTGCTTAAATAGGGTAGATAGAATTCAAGAAGTGTAGAGGCTATCAGGTGTTTAGCAGCTCTGGTGTAACAGGCTGAGGGATTTGAGCCTTATGGAACTGGAGGAGGTGGATTTTAAGAAAGACTTTAGAAATGGGTATTTAATGAATAAAGCACAGCTGGTAAGACACCATTTAAGCAGCTGTGAAAGCAAAGTTTGTTGGAATAGCGGGCTTGTTTGATGAGGTACTGAGGCAGTTCCCGCTAATGATGATTATCAAGCTGTGTAGTTATTTTGTATGTAAGATTTATGAAAATGGGTAAGTGTGCATAGTTCAAGTTTGTTTAGGCGATCCTTGCTTAGCCTTTGCTCTCCCAAGAGCTTCTCAGTGCTGTACTAGCAGCGTGGCCGCCCTTCTCCACTGTACTTAAGGACAGCTACAGAATCTCTTTCCAACTTTGTCTTTTTGGTTTCTTCCTAGCAAAATTAAATCTCCACATGAAGTATTAAAGTCAGCATACTCTTCTCTTTGGCTGTATGTTGTACACACCCACATTTCCATATAGGTGGTTTTAATGACAAAGTGCTCTGGTAGGAGTGGTTTCTATATCTGTTTTGTTTTATCAAATGCATGCAAAGCAAAGCACGTGAGAAGAAAAATTCCCTTAAATAATGCTCAGCCTGTGTTTATGAAGGTCATTGTTTGTTCTTCCACTGTTTATGGCCTCATTTTCTTCTATTTTTTCCCTTTCCTCTTGTGCTCCATTTTCCATCATGAACAGCATGTGCAACTTCCCAGCTTAGTTTCAGGCAAACATCCGTGGGAGCTGTCACCCCCTGACAGCAAGTACAAGAACACTTATCCTAGAAGGTAACGTGCTCTTCTCAAGCTTTGTTGGGAAGGAGAGGCTGTGTCCTCCTCATGCAGGCTGGAACTAACTTACCTCCTGTTCCAGCCTGAACTCCAAAGGAGCTGAAGCAGTGGTTTGGAGCTGAAAGAAATAGCACACTCTTCTCTCAGTTGCCCTCAGAGGGCAGTATCTTGCCTGGGCTCTTTAGGACAGGCAGTGTGATGGTGGTAGCTGGGCACTGATGGCAGAAGCTGTGCCGGTGAGTGTTGTAGTCCAGGGTGGGGGCAATCAGTCAACTGATTTACTTTTTCCTTCGAAGTCCTCCTTCTGAGTGTTTGTATCAGCAGCTTCCACATGTCCCATCTACTACATGCTCCTGCTGTATCCACCTTTTCTTTCCTGAAATGTGTCCTTGTCTGCTGAGTCCAGCTTACCTACCACCTCCTAACTCCGGCAGTGACACAAAACATGAACAATTAGTTGCGCAAGCTCTGAAGCATGCGCTGGTTCTAATGGCACAGTGGTTCTTTTCTGCTGATCTTTCTGATCATCTTGTTTATTTAGATAATAAACTCCCCCACTTGGTGTGTCTGCTGTAACTCTGAGTAACATCCTGACAAAGAGCAATCCTTGGCACGCCTCCTCGGACTTGGCGACACTGCAGCAGCCCGGGCCTCCCGGCCAGGCTTAGCCATATCCTCTGTAAAGATCTGTACAAATGGAGAGCTGACTACGTGAGAAAAGGGACAAATAGTGTGAGGTGAACAGTTTGAGGGGATAAGGGGAGTGGAGATGGGATTCAAAAGTGAATCAAAGCTACCCCAAAACACAGTTGGTTTTCCATTGTTATAAAGCCAGCAGAGCTTAGTGGCAAAGAAACAGTGACATGGCAAAATTGAGACCCAAGGGTATCCAGAATGCTCTGTGAGCAAGAGGCATTGCTTTGTGGAGAAGATCAGGCAGCATATAAGGAGGTGTCCTCGCAGAAAGAAAGGAAAGAGATCCAGGTAAGTGCTAGAAGATAAAACAAGCATAAAAGTACAGTATGAGGGACAGGGCAGGCAAAAAACCACCAACAAATCTTTGCAGAGGGAATGTGTAATGAAGGCCAGAAAGTATGCAATGGGGAACAGAGCTAGAAGGAAACAAGAGTGAT
Organism: Corvus cornix cornix; assembly: GCF_000738735.6. Taxonomy (NCBI): domain Eukaryota; kingdom Metazoa; phylum Chordata; class Aves; order Passeriformes; family Corvidae; genus Corvus; species Corvus cornix. Next base: position 23,744,803 of record NC_047057.1, read on the forward strand.
GTAGGGTGAGCAGCTCCAGAGCGAGCTCCAGTGCCCGCGGGCTCAGCCGGACCCAGGGGCACCTTGAGCAGCACCAGCGCCCAGCCGGAGGCAGCCCAGGACAGCGGCGCAGCTCCAGCTCTTGCTCCAGGACGCCTGAAAGAGTTTAGTCCAAGCCTTGCCTGTGCTGCCCTTCGCAGCTGTAGGGCACGGGCGGTGAGAGGGACCCAGGGCTTAGCACAACCCGCGCCGCAGCGTTTGAGCCCCGCAGCACCACCTAGTGCCGCCCGGCCGGCCCGAGCCAGCCCCGAGAGCCCGTTTTACCCACAGCGTTTGTAAAGAACAGAAAGCAGTTATTAAAAATTATGCCCGTGTTTTTGACAGGCAGCAATGACTGAAGTGGAAGTAGCAGAATCGGTCCACAGTGACTTCCGTTGGGGGGAATGTTATAATGCGTCATACAGGCAGTTTCTCTTTTTAAAAATTTATTTAAAGAAAAAAATAATCTAAAACACCTGTATCACTAGAATACTTTGGTGTACAAAGACAGCATTGGACAGTACCTGGCCAAACTCTGGGGCTGCCCTCGTTTTCAACAGCTCTAGCATAATGAGACATCAAAGACTAGTAGCAAAATCTCCCTGCAACATTCCAAATATAAAACTTTTTGTACAAATATATTTTTCTTCATAGTACGTAATCACTCTTAAAATACATAATTTCCTTAGCAAAAGTTTGCAACAATATTAAAATAAATAAAATATCCTAGAGAACATTCAGTTCCATAATAAAACTGCAAACCAGAAGAGTATAAAAATTAATTTCATTATTAAAGTCTACTTCTGAGAGGTTGGGTTTTTTTGTTGGGTTGTTTTTCTGGGTTTTTTTGGTTTTGTTGTTGTTGTTGTTAGGCCAAAGTAAAAAGCATGTAAAGATGCCAGACCTATGCAGACTATTACAGGTCCACTGCCAGGAGTCCTACCTTTTGCTAGATACTGATGTCAGCCTGCACTCATCCCACTGTGAGTGTGTGCAGGGTCAGGTTGACAGTTGCCTAGGTTTTAAGAGGAAATATCAATTCTCCCTTAACTGTGGAGATATGACGGATGTTGATTGGCTTCCAAGTCAATATCCTCTCTTCCTTCATTTTCACCTACACACGTGGCATTTGGCCTTTCCTGCTAAGCTGAAATTACTGTTGCTGCATGGAAAACAAAGAGGAGGAAGTTTTCTGTGCGTTTTGCTGATATTGTCCCTTAATTCATTTGCAGGAAGTGTATCCAAAGAAGGTTTTTACATACGGATTTTTCTATTTTCCATCCAGGTTTGATTATTTTTTTCACATTTTTCCTGCTGTCTAGTCCTCTCACCCCAGCAAGAACATTTCTAAAAGTTTTCTGAAACAATTATGTGAGGCTAGACAGGTTACTTCTGCTTACTATTGTGTTTGCATCCAATCAGAGCAGCTTTTCAAAGGAAATCTGGTTTCACCACTATAAGTGGCAAAACCTCAAAGAATGTACTAACTTACACATGATTAATCACAGAAGGGAAGAAATTCCCACATGCTCATGTGGTCGCTGCAGTGAACTCCTCCTGCAAGGCTGAATTTGTCCATGGCTGAGGTTCAGAAGTGCTGGTCCTGTCATCATGGGGCACTGCTGACCATTCACTCCACAAAGAGGGTCTCCACACAGCATCTCACAGCCTTGTCTCCTGCACTTCTTCCTCCGTCTCCTCCTGCAAGGCAGTGATTTGGGGTCGGGGTTTGCGTTTGCTGGAGTTTCTGTGGTGTGCTGGGAGTAGTTTAAGGCGCTCGGCGTGACTGATGGCCTGTCTGAAGGAGCTCTTCTCGTTCAGCAGCTTCTGGATGGATTCGTACTGCCGCAATTTATTGTCCTCGATTACCTGGAGAAACACCACACCTTTAGATGAGCAGTGGAGGTGCTGACAGAATTCAGCTAATGCAACTAATGGAGCAGGGAAGAGACATGAAGACATGGCAAACATCTTCTAATAGAAAAAGCCCAATTTACAATTTCTAATTTCTAGTTTGCAATTTCTAATTACGACTACAAAAACATACATTAAAATTTGAATATGTGGAAAAGGTGCCTATTGCCCAAATTACAAAACACCACTGGACTGGCTGGTTTCTCCTTGTGACTTGGTTTTACCTCTGAGTCCCTTTGCTGAAGACTCCCAGTACCGTGGCATTTCCCTGGCACTGCTGAACTGCCCAGTTAAGAAAGCGTTAACTGTTCTATCGCAAGCAGAGGTAGAAGGCTGCCAGTAAGGCGCCAGGCTTTCTTTGCTTTCTTCAAACAAGGAAGCACTGCTCACCTCTGTTTGAAGGAGACAACAGGTTTGCCCTGTAAGGCTCTGCCAGTCTCCCCTGTCAGGCAGGAGACAAATTAAAATCAGGCTCCTTCGCTGGCACTGCAGTGACAGCACATTTTGGGTAAGAGCACAGGTCTGACAGGAGAGAACTTTTTGAATCTCTGTTGCTAAAATGTGCTCTGGAGGGTGGGAAGCCTTTTCAGGGCAGAGGCTGCCTGCCTGCTAGGGCTCTGCTGCCACAGTGGCTGGGAGCAAGGCTGAGTCCAGCACACACAGAGGAGCAGCACATCCAAAAGGTTGCACAACCTGCCTACTGACTAGCCTGCTTTAACTTCAGGTAGCATTCCTCCTGCCATACTAATGCACCCAATCAAATAGACATGGAAAACCAGAGTGTTTCACTCTGCTAATAAAATTTAGATGCCATCTTATAGAAGAGTGAAGAAAATACAGAGGGAAGAACCTCGTTTTTAAGAACAATTTACATAACTTGTCTTTTCTTTACTAACCATTTCTATACAACAAAGGAAATATCCCAGGACTGCAGTAATTTGTCCCTGTGATTAAACATGAAAGGAATATTTACATGGCTAGTTGAAAGAAATCAGCAATTCTGATCATCACATATTAGGAAACCCCTCTTCCCCAGGCAGCCTCCTATTGCTCAAGTGCAGCCGATTCTGCATTTGCAATTGTAAAGCTCTGTGAGATGATGAGATTTTTCTGGATCTCCTGAGCCAATCAAAAATATAAGGCACCTGGATCAGCAGCTGGATAACCTACACAACTTTCCTTCTGGTTGAAACTTCCTTTCTTGCTTCTCCAGAGCAAGACCCAGCCCATCTGAACACAGATGTCTGTGACAGCTCAGGTGAAAGAGCAAACAGGAGCCTGTTGCTGTTCTGCCAGTGGGTAGGTTGCTCAACTTCCCTGAATGATCACCATCAATCCAGAAAACATCATCATTTCCACTTGGTCTGTTCTGCATGTTCATCAAATGCAGGGAGACAACAGTAAACGAGCCTATGAGAAACGCTCACCAAGAATCTCTGGCACTCCAGCATCGCCTCCAGCCTGTGCTCGGAGAGTATCACCGTGCAGTTGGCAAACGCATGCTTCAGGGTCTTCCTGATCACTTGGGAAGTTCTGAAGGGCAAACAAACATTGGCATTCAGACTGCAATGTGCATGCTCATAACTACACAGTGTGTAACAGCCTGGCTGTGTGTCGCAGAGCTCACGCTCAGGGACACAGCTCTGAGGTGCCTCAGCTGCACCTCTGCTGCGAAAATACCTATCAGCCATAGAGCTAAGGTTGTAACCAGGCTTCCCTGGTCCTCCATGCAGAACTACCAACATACATTACTGAAATCAGGTTTAGTAACAGGCCAGAGAAGTTACAAAAGGTCTCTTTAGATGGTGCTGCCTCACAGGTTTTCTTACTTCATATTAGAAAACAGAACAAATGAATAAAACATACACAGGATCCAGGTGAGCACTTGGTTCATCGAGCAGCAAGATCTTAGCTTTGCTGAGAACTGACCGGGCGAGGCACATCAGCTGTTTGTGGCCATGACTGAGGACACAGCCTCCATCCACAAGAACAAAATCAAGCTTGCCTGGAAATTGCTCTATTACAGACTTCAGCCCAACCTGCCAGAGAAAAAAAGGACATGAAAAACTGGCAAGATATAATTACTGCTGACTGCAGCAGTCATTTACATCATTGTAAATGCTAAGGAAAGTGATTTTTGAAAGGAAAACAGGCTTCTTTGGTTGCTAGGAGTTTAAAAAGCAATGATGAAAATTTATATGTGACATTATAGCAACAGAGAAAATAACCCTGCTCACCATGGCCACTGTCTCTATAGCTCTGACAGTGTTTCCATGTGGTCCTTTCGCTGCCCCAAAGGCCTTGTGCACTTTGGTTAAACTAATGGCACGAGGGGCTTCCCTCCGGCACTGGTGACAAAGAGTTTAGAGGGGTGCCCATGCCATGTGAAGCTGCTGACTTTGGACCAGAAACCAGAGTCCAGCCCAGGAGATATTTTCTGACTGTTTCTTCCAGTGCTCCTGTTTACTCTCATTGGGAGATTTACACCCCAAAGCAAAGCTTTCCATCTTGCACAGATCCAAACCAACTGTGCTCCTTGGCCTTATCACCAGAGTTCAGAGAGACATTTTCACAAAATATGAGAACTAGGAAATATATGTGAGTTGCATGGCTCTATAAAACACTATAAAAATGTACTGAAATCCCAGAAATTTATGAAGGCCACCTCCCTTGGATTTTTTAAATATTATTGATCTGCAACTAATTTGCATTCACGGAAAACAAAAAATTTGAATTCCTACTTTGTGTTTTCACTTTACATGGAAACCATATTAAACTGTGGTGTATGGATATATCTGTTGTGTTTCTGAAGAGCTCGTGCTTTAATTTGTAAGCAAATAAAGGTCAGTGTTTTGTTCCTCGCTTCTCTTTTGAACACACATTGTGTCCTTCATGAAATTTTGCATTTAATGGCTGGAAAATGTGCTTTCTTCTTACAACTGCACAAGGTGTCTCCATGTACCTGTAGGGCTCAGACAGCTGACTGCAGGAGTAAGACTTAGGCTCACAAGTTGACATAAGTCTGACAGATCCAGGTGCTGAAATATGTGGGCAATAAAAAATGAAACATCAGATAAGGCCTTGTCCTCTGCAGTTGATTGCAAGGAGCATAAAAAGCTGATGCTGATCTCAGGAGGATCCTCTAAATCCTCAGCAGTCAACATGGATCTGGAATAAGCTGACAGACAATGTCTGTGCCGTGCTCCCAAAGTTACACTGACTCACTGCCACTGCCGAGCCAGACTTCAAGAGCATGAACTTGGTAAACAATCCAATCACTCCTAGTAAAAAGCATTACAGCACTTTCTTTTTTCTATTTGCTTTGCATTCTTGCCTGCACAATGAAAACCTCAGTATCACGTATGGATTTGCCAAACTCCTTAATGATAAACATTTCAAAGTAAAATTTTTTTCATGCCATTGTAAATGAGGTTTAGCTTTTCAAAATCCCAAGCTCAATTCAAACACACACTGGAAACAGTCTTCCAAAGCAGGAGAGCTTATCTTCTTCAAGAAAGGGGATATTGATCCACACTCAATTTTTTCCTGAGTCTCAGAGAAGCAGAGAAACAGCACTGAGCACACTGCACTAAGCACGCTATTGTCTCTGCTAGGACTGTCTGAAAAGCTGCTGTCAAACCATCTGAACAAAAATATCATGATATTTTTATTTGGCAGTAAATTACTCACAGAACACGTCTACTTTCCTCTTTTCCAAATGTAGGGAAGAAATTATAAAAACCCAAGAAACCAAGCAGAGACAGAGTTAACATCCTGGATAGGAAAGGAGGAAGCTTTCAGATTAAGTCCCACACCTGTAAGCATTTTTTGATACTTGAGACTTGCAACGAAAAAGGAAAATGGCACCAATTCATGGTTAGGTCTGTATTAATTAGGTCATCTGTGCCTTGGAAAAAGGTATCTGCTTTCTAGGCTGCGGCCTTTTCCCTCCTGTAATGCTCCCCTGACTTTTCCTGGGAATTATGGACACTTCCGCAACCCATGAAGCACTGTCAGAGCCAAGAGGTGGCACCTGACAATTGCAGTGTGTGGGACTGATGCCATGATGATTTTTTGCCTTTTCTTTCATACCCCTGTTATACCTTTTTTACAACTTCTGTATTCTTAGTGCTTTTTGCCTACATTCTTGGACTTGTTTGTCAAGCTGAGAGACTAAACATTTTAGAAGCTTCATAGCTAGGGATCAGTGTGCCCCAGACCCCAAGGTCCTCTCCAGAACACATTCTGTAAACTAAGAACCATCCAGGGGAAGGTTCCTCGGGGAGGGGGTCTCACTCGAGCCTCTCATTGGGGAATCTTTGATAGATATGCTAATTAGTAAAACCTATAATGTTATACCAGGTCATTTGTGGGGGGGACATTTGGAAGGGTACATTTCGATGCATTTGACCTGGACGTAGTGTAGCTAAGGATCCTTAAAATAAATACCAAGGTAAAATCCCTTTTCCCCTTCTAACCGTGTATGCCTCTTGATTTTAAGACCAGGAAAAGGCATCAGAACCAGTGCAACATGGAAACAGAATCTGGCCCCTAAGCTTGGGAATTGGAAAAAAAAAATGTTGCTGAAACCTCAACAGAATATTAGAAGAAAACCTTCAGGTTCGAAAATCTAACATTCCATGACTCTTATTTTCCACGGCAGAGGAAGCTCCATGACACAAGTAGCACAAAAGCCTGAATGCCTTGCCAGAGAGTGCTCCCCTCAGCTGGCTTCACATTGGCCTGAGAATTGAAATAACTATTTATATAAAACGTAATTTATATGGTTTGTAGCACAGTATGACCTTTCCTCCGCACTTGTTTCCTAAGATTCTACATAAATGTAAAGTATGACAATCATTTGACCTACACTGCACCCTGCTGTAACCACATCACCAGAGGGAGACAAATAACACAGAACAGCTGTACCTCCTCTGCAACTTTCCATATTTCTTCATCATTCCACTGCCCATAAGGATCCAAATTCATCCGAAAAGTTCCAGAAAATATGAACACTTTCTGCAAGAAAAAAAGACATACAGACACAGGTAGATAGATAACATTGTATAAAACATTAGAAATTGTGAAGTATATAGAGAAAAGAATAAGCTTCTGCAATTACCAGATAGAGCTAACTGCAGGTTATTAATTTTTTTAAAAAATATTGTTCCAAAAAAGTGATTTTGAAAACCCTTATATATTAAGGTTTTGTCAATTATCTTAATAAAATCATAGCCAAAATTGTCTGAAAACCACCAAACCCCAAATTTCAGCAGTTTTCAGAATAAAACATTTCCTGTATTGTCATTTTGAAACAAATCTTTTAAAACTACTTTTGATTCTTGACTACGTGAAACATATTAAAACATTAAAAAAAAAAAATCAAACTAAAGTGTGTGTTTCCACAGTTTTGTTTAGAGAGAAAAAAACCCTATTGCTTATTTGTTAAAATTCAGGGACATTGTCCTCAGTTATTTTTCATCAATGGATTTCTTTTTCTAATAAATTGTAGCCAAATACACATCTCAGCATCATTCTGTCCCCTGGCATTTCACCATGTCCCAGTCCTATCTCAAAAGATGTTCTTTCCCTCTCTCACTGTCGCATGACTGAACTGTGACAGAGCACGACCTGGTTCATGACTGCAGCGGCAACAATCCACTCTGCTAGAGCTTTCCCTGCCGGACACCGCGGGCTGTGCTCGCTCCCTGCTCCCTCCTGCCTCGCCTGCCTTCCGCTTCAGGAGATGAGGAGGATGCACATTTCCGGGGACTGACAAGATGCCCTTCTCGATCTGAAGCTTACTACTCCATTCTGCTTTCCCCATCAGTTCAGACAAGCAGATTTAGGCGATCATACCTTAGATATACACATTTTGTAGCTCAAGAAGCAGTGACTCTGACAGAATTAAATATTTGTTTAATCTCTTTTTACATGGGGTGGGTGTGTCAGATTCTGATGGAAATTAGATTCTTCAAGGGACACTGAGGCTGCACAACATCTCTTAAGGAACCGTTTTTTTCTATGCTGTAAGGTACACCTGCTGTTTGTAATAGGGAGAACTTGCTCTCAAAGAATTTAAGTGCCTTGTTGAGAAATATTACCATTTGCTTGCTCTTTCCTTGTACACACACAACAAATACCAAGAGGAAAAATTTGAGACAATTATTCTCTTCTGTCTTTCTAAACAAAGTATTTATTTAGAGAAAATGTGTTGAAATGCCAGTGATTCACAGCCACGTAAGTTCCTGGAGTCTTGGTAGTCAAACACTACCAAAAGTGAAGGACTAGCTGTACCAGCAGAAAATAACTGAGAGAATACACTTAGCAAGTGCTTTCCCAGCCCTTGGCCTGTCTACCACAGTTTCCATCCTATCCAACCTGGGAACTTGGCATTCTTTCACCAGATTTCAAAGTGATTTATACACACACGTACATTAATAATTTAATTATGATTAATTAAAAGTGTAAACATTGCAGAGGAAAATAAATTAAATTAATTAATTTGTTTAAGATATGTATGCCATTGCCAACTTATTTGGTGTAAAAGAGAAGAAAATAACTAATTCAAGAAACCAGAGGAGAAAAGCAGCTGCAATGTGGTGCTGTGCACTCAGTGGGATGGATTTAAGTGCAATGATACCTTCAACACACTGACTGAGCTGCAGAACCACACACAGCTAAAAATTAATAATTGAAGTACTTTTTGTAGAGACAATGGGGAAAGAGTAGACTCTTTCCCTTATAATTGTTATTGTTAATAACAGTGAAAACTTCAGTGAAGTACAGCACAGTCCTTTTCCCATGCCCTGCACTGGTTAGGTGGTGTGAGTGGGGTGACATATTTACAGCAGGATTAGGTTCTTCCAAGTAATGGGTGCGGTGGAAACAATAATGCTGTGGAAACAGTGTCAGACGTGGGTTTGTTCACAGTGTGAGCCCCATACATTTAACTAATGGAATAGGTGTTTTCATCTCTCAGTCGTAAAGAATAGTTAACTGAACAAACCAGTTTTAAAGAAGATAGGGCTGAATAACATTCCTGCTGAAGTGCACCAGGCAGAGCAATAAAGGGTACAACTTTCTTTTGAAGCTGCTGCTATTTCTAATAACTGTGCTTTCAAGAAGCAGGTCACTAAAAGCAAGCTATTCCCAAAAGCAGGGTTGGTTTTTCATCCCCACAAAGTAAATATTTCATTGTCCTGAATTCTGGTACTTCTCTCTCCATTTCAACACCTCCTGCCCCCCAGCTCATTAGAAACCATATGGGGTTCACTTAAGTAAATACCATGTGAGTCACCTGGGCAGTTTAGAGTCTACTTGAAGAGAAGCAGAAACAAATCTCTCCACATTCTTAAAAACTAGAAGTCTAAAGTGAAACAAAAACACCCAAAAGTGAACATGAAGGACTTACATTTTTCATAAATATGGAAGAAGTAGAAATAAGGAGGGCATTGGATGGGTGAATGGATGGCTGGGTAGACTGGCAGCAAATCTGGAAATCAGCATTTCCTTCTCAGTCACTTGTTCAAACTCCCACAGGATGATAACGGGTGTGATTATACAACAAATAGTTTCTTAGACCTGATATCCACCCACAAGCAAAACATTTGGAAATATAAATATGGTTGTGTTTATGTTCTGACCACCCCAAATATTGCAAATCAACCCTTCTGAAGGGCATTAATCCCCCTTAGTGGCTACAGCCTCCTGGTGTGTGTGGCAATAAGCTTCCTAAGCAATTTATGTGTTACGTGGAGAATCAAGACCCTGGAGTACCTAAGAAAATGCTTACAGAAGAGTTCAGGATCAGCTGAAAGAGGCTGTGAGTGAGAGTAGGAGTGAGAGTATCCCAGCTGTGAGTAGCTACTGCTGTAACCTGTGTGCAGGTCCTCAGCAAGACCCACGGACCCTTCTTTCCACATGCCTCGGGGCCAAAGAACAAATGTAACATCAGCTGGAACCAGGCAGCAGCCCCACACACAGAGACGTTCCGAGTAACAGCAGCATGACCTTCATGTAGCCTCCTCTGCTTTGTCTGTGTTATAGCAGCAATATCAACATGAAACAAAACCAAGTTACTATGTGAGTGCTTTAGTACTAGGTGCAAAGTTAGAGGACTTGTTTTCAGAAGTGTCTTTTAGAGACTTTACATTGACATTGAAATATTTACAGACAAAAATAAGAGCACAGAAACAATAAAAACCTGAAAAGTTTTTGGGACCAGTTCTGTAACATTCTCCCTTGAAGACGCCAAAACATCTGCCTCCCACAGAGCTTACCAGTAAATATGAGTGCTGTGCTCATGGCAACACTGAACCCATGATGCAGAAAACAACCTATATACTGCCCGATATGAGCATGAGCATGTGGGGTTGTTAATTAATGTCCCCAGTTGCTCTGTGCACGGGTCTGATGCAGTGGAGCCTCCCCAGTATGGTGGTGCTGACTCATCCCAATGCCCTGCAGGCAGCCAGGCTCTGCAGGACCCTTCGTGGGAGCACCTTGGGAAGTGGCCCTGCTCGGCAGCTGCACCAGGCAGGAGTGTGCTGGCACACCACAAAGCAGCCATGACCTCCAAAAGTAAGCAGGTCTGAAGGGTATGAGAAATAGGGCTGGAGACAGACAGACGGACAGAGACAGACAGATAAAATGAACAGAATGTGATGGCTGCTGAAAAACTGGAACTACAAAGGTAAAAGTTGCAAAATTTCACTTCTTCAGTAAACAAAGGAGCAAAATAAATTTGATTTTTTTTTGTCAGCTGGCAGTCCTGCAAACTGTAGAAAACTTGTTCTCCATGTTAAGCTTGATTTTAACTCTATATGGAGTATTGTGAGATCCACTAGGATGCATGGAATAGCACTTAAAAACATCTGAAGTCATCCTCTTCCTTGCAGCTAACAGCACCTCATGAGTCTCAGGTTTCTCATCACTTATTTTAACTGGAAATCATCTGCAGGTCTCCTGTTCTCCATTCAAAGACAAATTTCTGAAGCCACGTTCTCAATCTGACTCCATTAAATACTGCAGGATGCAATCTGCACAAGGACTTGTGCAAGAAAGCCTTAGTGTGTTGAAAGCAAATGCATCTGGAAATCCTCACTCTGGAAATGTGGTGGGCAAACACCTGCAGAAGAATCATCAGAAAGGCCTGTCCAGGAAGAAGGGATAATGGGTGCAAAGGTACAGCCTGGTGTCAGTGGAGCAATTGTTTTGTAGAATGACAAACAGCCTGTAGCAGCAGTGTTAGGCAGGCTGTGCTTCAGCGGCACAGCCACGTGAGAAGCTACAGGAAGAAACTTTCTTGTGGGAGCTTCAGGAAATATATTTTATATGATTTAACCCTTTGCACCACTACAAGGCACTGACAGCCAGATTTGAGACACTGAAAGAAACAAGAGGTTTCTGCTTCTGCTCAGTGTGATCCCTGACCACCCTGCAGGTCATTCCAGCACAGCCTGCACGGAGTGGACAGCAGTGTCTTAGGATGCTGTGTGTGCTATGTGGTTGTGCATTAGTGAGGTTCCCACAGAGGAAAAGCACTTCTTTTCTACTAAATTGGGAAATTTAGGGTTAAGGAAGAGAAGGAGAGTGTTGGAAAGTTTTCAGGAGGAAGCATGCCTCAGGTAGAGCTCCATTCTCCTTTTGTTGGCAAAGCCTCTCCTGGAGACAGTGAATATCCAGGTGTTGCTGTAGGAGAGCCTCCCAGGAAAGGAAAGGACAATTTTTTTTTTCCATTCTGAAGCAGTAGGTGAATGGCAAAGAACAAAAGGCTCCCTTTGTTCTGCTGGGAAAGGCAGGGTGGCATATGCAATTTCTCTTTCCTGCTGGGAAAGTGCTGCTGAAAACTTCATTTTGTTCTGAATGTGGGAACTTTTGAGGCATAATGTGCAGTTCTTTGCCAAGGCTTTGGGACAAGTGCTGCGAGCTGAAGCATGCAAACAGGCTGGCAACTATCATGACCTCCCAGAGAATGGAGGGCTGGGATTATTTGGCATTGATCCATGTATCAGGGACTTGCAAACATGAACTAAATGTGTAAACTTAACAATGCACTAACAAGGCACCTCACTAGCAGAAGGGCAAGTTATACTGCTCATGTAAAAAAATGTCTCTTGCATTTTGCTGATGGCTGCATAGAGATGTTTTCTATACCATTAGTGACTATAGAGAGTACTCAGCTATGAGAACTATTCCTCATATTTTTCACAGGGACAATGAGACTACTTGTTACCAAGCATTCAGATTTCTTCTCAGTCCATGCAGTCCCAAGGACAGCTGGAGATGGAAAGCAGAAGCCCTGCTGGGCAACCACATCCCAAAGGGCAAAAGGCTGAGAGCAAAAGGATGCCTATTGGAGAGATAAGCAAGCCCCTTTCAATACAGAAATTTATACTTGGATGTACAGGAAAATTTTCCAGTGCAGACATAGCTTATACTGGTAAAAGCATCCTTCATCCTATACAGCCATGCTTGAGAGGACAGCTGTATAACATACCTGTCCTCCAAACTGAATACCAGCAGCTGCACAGCTGCCTTGATCTGAATGGGGGACATGTTTTCATACTTTCAAGCAACAATCACTCTGCAGAACTGAACCAGCTGTAATAAAGAAATAAAAGTTTAAAGGAATAGATAGATGTGAAAATGTTGAAGAGAGGATAGAAACGGTGACAAGAGGTCAGTTATCAAATGACAGCTTGCCAAGCAAGCCTCAGCTCAGCAGGCAGCGTGTGACCGGTAGAGCTCAGGTAAGAAATGAATCCAACCAGCGGGCTCAACACTGCTCTGTTCGGCTTGGTTTGTTGAGGGTGTAACGTGGCAGGGAAGAAAGGGTCTGTTCTGACAAGGTCGAAGTGCTAAAAAATTGCTGCCTCTAGGAAATTTCAGAGCATGAAATGCACAGAGAAAAGAGTTGTGCCTGCTTTGCATACCTACTCTAAATTTCAGTGTCTTTTAACAGTGACCAAAGCTTCAAAACTGACAGCATTTTTATGTTAAACTACTGGCTGTACCAGAGTCTCTTCAACTATTTTTAAGGGCCTCATGTAGTCAGTACAACAGCTTTATACTACACATACACTCACCAGCTTTCTAAGACAGTAACCACCTTTCTGAGATGGGAAACTATCTGGGAACAAACCAAATCTTCACAGAAAACATATGGAAACAGCTTTACTGTGGGGACAGGATGGGGGAAATAGCACAATTAGGGTTTGGCAGCTAATGGTTAAAAGGGGATGCTTCGTCACCTTGGTCAGTCCACTCCTAGTGGGTGTGTCAAGGAGGAGGTCATCCAGGGTGACAGATCAAACCATATTTTTCACTCTCTGGGGCTAGTAGCCACTCAAGGATGGATAAAGGCAGGACAGACTGCATGGCCCCTCACAGCGTGGCAGGCTGGTCTGCAACCGGTCTCCCACTGCCCCCTGATACTACAAGTGACTCATTGGTAGGACTGCCATCAAGTGTTACTTGAACCAGTCTGCCACAGTCACAGATTTCCAAAGGAATGAACAGTTATGGAAGAGATTGTGTATGTTTTGAAACTGAAGAACTATCCAATGTATAACTGTCAAAGAAGAGATGGTCAATATGTGTTACTCACATATCAGTGTTGTTGGTAAGGATAGACAACAAAAGTACAAAAGCATTAAAATTATGCAGTTCATTCCATCAATTTTCATTCCTACCCTTACAGTGAGCAATCACCTTTTAGTTCTACTGTATGCAGACAATAACATTCAGTATGCAGACAATAACATTCATTTTTCAGACAGATAATCCACAGCTGTAACTGATATAAGACACTGTTCAGTGGTGGGGACATTGGCAAGGGACTCAGAAGCCCTAGGTTTATGTGTTTGCCATCAGTCTGCCAGGGAAAACAGGTGATGTACAGTATCCACGTTAACCATAACATGTGATGTAGACCTTCAGAAAACAGTAGCTGAGAACACTGATTGTATTTTTTTCTTCAGGTGGCACTATCTTATCCTGTATCAAAATGCAAACTGTCTCAGAGAGGCAGGGAGAAGCAGGCTAGAAACACTTCTGTTCAAGCGTGCTGTACCTTCCCTTTTCTAGAAGAGTTCTTGTGGGAGTGGCAGAGAAACCCTAAAAATGCAAAGTTTGCTGTGAATCATTGCATCCTTCCACCCATCCATGCCACTCTACTTTTCACCAAATCTGTGTTTTGTTTCTCAGCATACAAGAACAAACATCTTAAAAGCAACTATGTACATATGGATACAGAACCAATGAAAATAAAGGCACAAAAATATACAATAATCTCATTACCTGAGGAATCACTCCAAATGCTTTTCTCCATTGTTGCACGCTGACCGTGTTCCAGGAGACTCCATCAATTTGGATATCCCCTTCCGTATTCAGCAGTCTTAAAAACGCAAAAAGTAAAGTGCTTTTTCCTGAACCTGTTCTTCCTAAAAGGCCCACCTGCAGTGGAAATCATACAATCAAACATTTAATACTCTTCACATACTAATCACAGACTAAGGCAAAAACCTTAGAGGTCACAGCAGTGAAGAACAGTCCAGATGGATCTCAATGGGATAGCAAATGCTATTGATTTGGAATGATAAAAGTCTACAGCAAGGTCTGAATCAAACACTGGGCAAACTCTTCTTTGTTTTGCTAGGATTAACTAGATGAAAAATCTGATAGCCTACCCCTAGCTGAAGGAAAGAAATTTGCTTATCTATTATTTTGCACCGATCAGCCCAGCTCTTTGTGCCTGTTCCCTTCACTTTGCTGTGAAGCCCCCGTCAGCAAAATCACATCCAGAAACCAAAAACTAAGTAGGGAGTGCATTTGGGTCACCCTAGTAAGCTACTCCACTTTCATATAATTGAAAATAAAGGCCCTAACTCTGATTAGTGGGGTAGCTTGGGGCAGAGGCAGTGGTTACAGCACACATCATGCCATTGGACACCCCTAAGCACCTGTGCAAGTCCTCAACCTGCCCAGTTGGTGCTAATTTTCTTTATCTCTAAGATGTGAAGAAACATAATAATATATATTTTGGGGGTTTTTTTAAGTTGTGAAAGGCATTTAAAGAATAATACAATCAGGCAGAGTCAACATGGGTTCACAAAGGGAAAGGGCTGTTTAACTACTTCCATATCCTTCTGTGTAAAGTCAACCACCTCGTGGATGAAGGGAAGGCAGTGGATGTAGTTTTCCTGGATTTTGGTAAAGCTTTTGATACTGTCCCTCACAGCATCCTTCTGGACAAGTTCTCCAGCTGTGGGATGAGCAGGTTCAGAGTGCATTGGGTGAAGACCTGGCTGAAGGCTTGTAGTGAATGGGGCTACATCTGGCTGTTGTTGGTCAATAGCAGTATTCCTCAGGGCTCAATCCTAGGGACAGTTCTCTTCCATACATTCATCAATGACCTGGATGCAGGAGTCAAATGCACCATTAGCAAAGCTGCTGATGATAGCAAACTGGGAAATGCTGTTGACTCCCTTGAGGACACGAGGCCTTGCAGAGGGATCTAGATAGTTTGGTGCATTGGTCAATGATTAATTGGATGCAATTTAACAAGTCCAAATGTCAGATTCTGCACCTGGGATGGAGCAATACCTGGCACAAATATAAACTGGGAGGGGAGGCTGGAGAGCAGCCCTGCAGAGAGGGATCTGGGGATGCTGGCTGACAGCAGGATAAACGTGAGTCAGCTCTGTGTGCCCGGGCAGCCAAGAGGGCAAACCCCATCCTGGGGTGATCAAACACAGCATCACCAGCTGGGCAAAAGAGGTGATTATCCCACTCTATTTAGCGTTGGAGCAGCCTCACTGGGAGTGCTGTGTGCAGTTCTGGGCTCTGCGGTTTAAGAAGGATGTGAAGGTGAGTGAATGCGTCCAGAGGAGGGCAACAAAGCTGGTGAAAGGGCTGAAAGGAACATCCTGTGAGAAGTGTTCAGGAACTTGGGCTTGTCTAGTTTGGAGAGGAGGCTGAGGTGCAACTGATCTGGGATCCAGTGGGAGGACATGTGGAAATGGTTCAAAGCTGAACCAGGGGAGGTTCAGACTGGACATTAGGAAGCATTTCTTTACTAAGATGGTGGTCAAACACTTGAACCGGCTTCCTAAAGAGGTGATTGATGCCCCAAGCCTTTCAGTCTTTAAAAGGCCCTTGATGATACTTTAACTTCTGGACAGTCATTAAGTGGTAAGGCAGTGGGACTAGATGATTATTCCATTCCATTCCATTCCATTCCATTCCATTCCAATTTCCATTCCATCCCTCAGCAGAGGACAGCTCGTCCATTTCCTGCTTGTTGTACTACCTATGAGATAGAGACAAATCCTCTCCAGTTTAAGGAGCACCTGAGTCCAGGGTTCATTATTGAACTTGAATCACAGCCCTCGAGAAAAAGATTTTTGTTTTTACTGCTCTACCCTCTCTCTGTACAGTACAAAAGTATCTTTTATTTTCCCTACTCCACTGCTTCAAGGGATTTTCCAGGAAGTAAATCCCCCAGCCTGCAGCAGCACCTGCATCTCCATGTTCCAGGAATCACAGGTGTCTCTCTTTCAAAGGCAGAGTGGTTTCAGCATGGTGGTACAGGAAGTCAGAGCTCTGGGTCCAAAATTTTGGTGCCCTCAAACTTAGTAGATGAAACAATCAGTTCATGTAAACCAAGACAAATCTACCAAACTTGGCAAAGATGGTGCTATCCAATTTAGGAGTGAAGATGTGCCTCATGTCAAGGCTAGGGAGCTGTCACTGAACCTGTTTTCTCATTTACCTGGGTCAGTTAAAATCTCCTCTTCGTCTGTATGGCTTCAGCTCAGGAAATCACAAGCCTTTCTTCCTATTCCACCAAGGATGGGCCTTTAGCATGAACTTGAAGCAAAGTGTTAAACTTCTACCTAAATGCTGTCCTGAAACCAAAGCTCTTTCTTAAACACAACCTCAAACACGCATGAAGATTAATCAGAGGTTTGTCAATCCTCTAAAGAATAGAGCTGTTTACGGTCTGTAATATAATAATTCAGGGTGGCGTAGAGCCCTCATGGAATGGGTGAGACGGCACCTCCACCCTCCGGCCACTGGAGCCAGCGGTGCATTACCCTTGGCATGGCAGCCAGTATTCTTTCGTGCCCTGCCCCGTTGGGTCACGCTGTCCCCAGCACCTGCACTCACCAGCAAGCTTCCCTCTCCACACCAGGAGAATTTCAGGCACAGGAGCACAACTTGGAAAACTGTTGCATATGTATTTTATCCCAAGTAATTTCTGTTCTTCAGTTACTTTAGAAGATACTTTGTTTTGCAACAATTTAATTTAGAAAACCTTGTCCGACTCAAAATCCTCTTTAGTCACTGAATAGGTTTGTGACAATTCTATACTTAAGCTTAACAGAAGAAAAAACACAACAAAACAGTGTCTTACCCTCTGCCCTGAACTTATTGAAAAGGAAATGTTTTCTAGTACAGCAGCTCCTCCTTCACCGTATTTTGCTGTAAGGTCTTTCACAATCATTTGGCCCCCAGATGGCCAGTGCTTCTCTTCCTTCACATGCTTGTTTTCAATTACAAGGGCATCTGAAAACTGATTATTCTTCTGTGGCTTAGTGCTTTTTGTCTCTTCTGTTGGCATGTCAATGAGTTTAAATATTCGTCCGACAGACCGCATCTACAAATCAAAACAAACACTATTCTAATTATAATTCATACTGAACTATCAAAACAAATGAAATAAAATTGTTCCTAATTCCTAGCCATAACAGTGAGTCTATTTTCTGTGTAAGCTACTGTCACGAGTAACCCAAACCATCACTGAATTCCATACCTATCTGTACCCAAAAACTGTTAATGTCTCTTTAGGACCCGGTGTGGCTGGAACTGGAATTACGGGGCAGTTGGGAGGTGCTGGTCCCTTGAAAAGGTCAGGGCAGCCGAGCCGAGTCCCTCTTGCGCCTGGCAGCGTTTCTGAAGGCGGAGGCTCCACTTTCGGTGGGTTTCTGGGCTTCCAACAGTAGCGGCTCAGAAAAACTGCATTTTGCAATTAGAAACTGCTTTCGGAGTGAACTCTGCAAACTCTATTGCCAGTGAAGCTCGAGCAGGTCCTGGGGGGCCGGGTCACCCCACATCTGCACCAACAGAGCAGTTTCCTCTCGACACACGCACAGTTCAGAGCACACCAGCACCAGCACTGGCAGAGTCCGGCCGGCAGCAGGCGTAGGCGGCAGTGCTGCTGACACCCCCACGCACTGGCACTTCTCACCTGCCACTAGAACAGCTCTGTAAGCTCCCCCCTTCCCAGGAGGGTTTTTTTTATGCGTCATTTTCCCCTTTGTCTCCTGGACTGCGTGGTCACCTGGAGGGTGCCATCTTGGGGGAGAGAGTTGGTGCCATTTTCCCTTTGTCTCTGTACACACACCCAGCAGGGGGGGCTGCCATCTTGGGAGGGGTGGTACCGTGACATTTTGGTGTCTCTTTGCTCCTGTGCGGTTCATGAGATTTAACAGTTTTGTAGCTAGTGATTATTTACTGTTATTATTTACTGCCCATTGCTGTTTCACTTGTTAGTAAACTCTTATTTTTTCACTTAAATCTACTCATTTGTTCCTTATTGGTGGAAAGAGATTGGTTGAAACGAAGGGGAGGTAACTCATTTTAGAGTGTCCATCTCTTTAAATGGTCTTAAACCACAACAGCTATACTATGATATAATCTTCAAAGGTACACTGCTTCTTGTATAGAGCTCTAGATTCCACTGCACTTACACTACTGACATTGGCCCAACATATGATTCCTCTTGCTTCCTTTTTAAATGGACATAATAGCTCTTTCTACCTTTAAATATCTATTTTGAAAAGTGATGACTTGTATTTATGAAAAGAAAGGATAATCATAAAAACAACATGGGTCACTTAAACTCTTTCCTTCAGGAAGGTATGGAGCTGACCAAAACCTGAAGTTCTCTGAACAATGACTGATCTCCAAAGATCAGCAGACTGCATGGAATTTGAAAAATGCAAAGCAGTAGCATTAAGTAAAGAGGAACAATCATCAGACAGTAACATTTGAGTATTTATGAGAAATTATAGTTTAAAAAAATTAGTAGTAAGTTCCATGATAATGAATTTTGTATCAGTAATTATATGTATTAGGTGAAATAATAAAGTCTTGTAGTTAATGAACTTCAGACAGAAGTTGCTAGTAGCAGTCTTGGTGAATTTTCAAAAGAATGTGGACTAGAAAGGATCCTCTTATCTTACTTGTATTAAATGGGTCAAGGATCAATAAATAAATATTCTCCTTCACTACAACTTCACTGCTCAGGTGGTCAGAAAACATATTTTTTACTTTATGGACAACTTTGCTGTTATAACTTTATTAATTTTAAATTCTGAAGAGCTCCTTTTACTATCTGCTTTCCCCATTCATCTATGGAGGGATACCTTAGATCTGGTCATCCTTTGTTCTCCAGGACTAAAGAAAATCCAGGTTTAAGCCTCTTTCCTAATATATGTTCTCCTTCTCCAAACAGCTCAGTTCAAATCAAGCTTTCCTGTCTGACCAGAATGTACACAGCATTTTGGGCGATGTTTCACAAGGACATTATACAAATGCCTTGGTACTTCCCTATCTATATTAGGAATAGCTGCATTAACACATCCTAGGATCATACACTATTATCTTCACAGTCTCATCTTACAGTCAATGTTTGACTGAGGGGTGGTCAGCCAAGCTTTTCTCCATTTCAGCCAAGATCCTCACTTAAAACTGAGGTTATTCTTAGCAGTCCCTAAATTCAAGCATTTGCACTTTTGTTACTGAAATCTATTTAATATCTGCCATTTGAGGTCACCTAATACATTTCAACTCCCAGGATCTTTATGCCAACACTGCCTTTCTGCCTTTGGCACATTTCTTCAACACACTTTTTTATTTTATTGAGAGCATTTAAAAAAGATTAAAATGAGCTCAGTCAGCAATCTAATCTTTGTTGAGTAGCCTCCCTACAGATTAATACTTAGAGCTTAATGCCATTTCCTTTCTGACCAACTCATTAACTAGTTTACAGGTCTTGTAATAATCCTTATATCCTTCATTTATATAATTCCTGAAACAGAGCCACAGTCAATGCTTTCCTGAAGGCAAATGAGATCTGTTACATTACTTTTGTCCGGAAAATAAATCATCAGACACATTTATGAGGGTAGTGTGATGCAACCTTAATGTCAGCAAACCTGACTCCAATCTACAAGCACCACATTTTCAATTAAGTCTTAAAAATAGTTTCTGAAGACTGCTGCTATCACACCAACAAACTGATGGTGGTATCAATGACTTCTCATTTCTCCTTCTCAACAAAAAATTGACAGTTGTTATTTTATCACATGCCACCACCATTGCCAGCTTGTTTTATATATTTGAAGTGGCCATTATCAGATTTCCAGCTTCTTGGCCAGTTCTTCCTGAACACTTGGAGGTGAGGTCTGCTCTACCTGGTATGGATGGCATTGTTCCAGTCTGGTTTCACATGTTTAAGTGAAATGTCCAACTGCAGAACCCAAACATCCCTAGCTGAAGACTCTGATCTTAGATAGATTGACTCACAGGTGGTCACAGGTGTGTGTCCCTCCACAAACTTTACAGGATATTTAGGGAGACCAGGTTCTAGCTGGTTTGGCATGTAATTCCCACCTCAGATATTATAAATCCCATTTCTACCTTCTGCTCCGCTTTCAAGCTCACAGATTAGACACTGCCTTTTTAGTGAAAAGTAAGATCAAGTATTTATCCAGATTATGAGCCTTACTCTGATTTTGTTAAGTTTCTCTTCTCTATCTACTTCTTGACCTCCAACACATAGCTTGTTTAGGTTAACATTAAAATCCATTCTGTAGAGGCTGTAATTTCTACCATACTGACAGAGAATGTTGTTCATGCTGGCAGTCCTGGAGTCTTCAAAATGTCCTATTTTTCTCCTGTTCAGGAAACAAGTTTCAGCTCCTTACTTGAAAAAGACGTGACTTCCGTTTACATTCAGGTACCTAAATTCCCCAGTCCAACTAATTAATTAATTAGATTCCTTGTTTTACAAAAACTTTTTCCTGTAAACAACATTTGATCTCTAATCTGTATTCTCAGAAATATGTCTCTATTTAGTGGTATCGTGGAAAACCCTCTGTAAATTTTTGTTTAACTGCTTTTATATTCCTTCTGCAAAGTGCTTCTACTTGACATGTTACGTAGGATTCCTTTTTGCTCTTCAATCCCGATTGAAACATTGTTAGGTAGATTTTCTATGTTGAAGCAAATACAAGGGACTTCTGGGATCATAGTTTACATCTCAGCATCTTGAAACCTAATTGTGACAGAAGTTTAAAAAAGCATGCTAACACACAAGCCTGTCAATTCTTATTTCCATCTCAACCACTGTGCAAGATGGAAAAGCATGGTCATCATCATGTTCACGTACATATGCCAGCTCATTTTGGTGATACAAACGGGAAGACCGTGGATCCAGCTGACAATTTTCTCCCTGACTGTCAATAGTAAATCCCACAATGAGCACCATGCAGTTATTTTAATAGGTGTTTGAGAGTACCTTTGTTTTCACAAAACTTAGCTTTATAGAAATATAGCCATTTTAGAAATGAAGGTCTTTCTTGACTTCGTCAAGAACTGTGAATGCTTGTACAGGCAGAGATTCCCCATAACTGCCCAAGAGATCATACCACTACGCACTGTCTAATGTCTGCTATGAAGCCAGCTGGATGAAGAGCCTTTCTACACAAAAGAAAATTTAATCCCAATGTCCTAGCTCTCATGACAGACTTATCAGTTATGTATGCAGATATTTTAGACAGTTTAATAATTTTAAAATCAATTCTGAATTCCTTGTTCTATAGCTTGAATTATGATTTAAATCTGGGCAGAATGTAGCATGTCAGTAACATTTTACAAAAATATCCATTCTTCCTTTCACAGGTAGAAATATTCTGTCATTCATAATGACAGGTATAGGATAGGTGACAGCAAGCTTCTTATCCATTATTCCCATCAGTACTGTGCCAGATATATTCATGTTCTTTAACTAGTACTTTTGAACATAGGAGTATATTTACTATTTTCATCCCTAAGTCTATAGCATAGTACACTATTTTTAGCCTTGCCTGATTGTATTTTACAGAGATTTTAATAGCACTGCAAATTCTTTAATTTATTCTAATTAATATCACTTAAACTCTTCTTAACTTTGAAGGAGAATCCATAACATAATTATATAACACATATTTCCAGAAGGTGGAAGAAGTAATTCTTTTACAAGTAAGCTAATACAGTTAATTTAATCAGGCTCTGTGTTATCTTCTCCTAAAAAGAGAACAGTGGCTCTCTTCAGACCAGACACACACAGTATTCAATGGCTGTGGTGCAAGACATCACCTCCTCACAAACACGCTGCCTGGAAAGCGCAGTGTGCAGCTGGGAGATCCTGTGGGAGATTGGTCCAATGGTTCATGTTGTACAAAACCCTGTGCATTAAGTCACTGCCAAAACTGGCTCTGTAGGCAGAACATATGGTTGTACCATGGTTTTACATCATCTGCTGTTACATTTTGGATGCACTTATAGGACGTATACTTCTCTTTGGAACTGAAAAAATGAACTACTTAGTTCACGTAAAACTTCTACTGACTTTTTTCTCATTTTCACACTGCTATGCAGGCAGGCAGAAAAGAAAATGGTCTAAAAAATTTCTCTTCATTCTGTTCCCTTCCAGAAGACCAACACCTCACTTTAAAGACTGCCATTCTGATGCAGATTTTACAGTCAAGTATTTACTCTACTTAAACTTTGGAAATTAACAGTTCTCAGGTTTCCTGCAAACAGTAGTAAAAAACCATATTAAGATCATGCCCTAGATTAAAAAATAAAAAGAAAACAATTGAACAGGTTAAAGGAGAAATAGTATGGGAATATAAAAGCATGAAAATCAGCTTTAAAAGCACCATTATTTTTCACAGTTGTATTTTTAAATTTGGTCCTTTTCTCTACCTTGCATTACTTCAACTCTTCAGCATCTCTGATGTACAAGGTTGGGCACTGTGAGGCTTAGCAAGTTTGGCTTTAATATCTCCTTGGCAGTTTCTTTTTATATCTCCTTATATAAGTAATCTTGGCAACAGTAAAATCATGGCATTTTCTCTTTCCCTGATAAAAGGAACTGTCCTTCACAGTTAAAGCACTGCTACTGCAGGATATACATCAGTGAAAGAGGAGGTTATAAAGCACTAAAATAGTCCACTGGGACTAGCTAATGCTTATCTGTGAAAGCAGCACTTACCGAAAAAATTCTGTTCTATTTGCTTATAAAGGAAAAAAAATTTCAAAATACTAGAAGACTGCCTAGAAGGATAAGAAAAAGACTGAAAACCAACTAAAGTGATATTAGCAGAAATTATCAAAGTGAAACAATAAATCTAGCCTAATTCTTGGCTTTAAATGAAACAGTCGATTGCTATCAGAGTGACCACATATGTTGGGGGGAGAGTGTGGGGGATTTTTGGGGGGGTGCTTGTTTGTTTGGTTGTTTGTTTTTAAATAAAGGCAGAGCAGACAAAGTATCAGGGCTGTAGAGAATGAAATGCCAAAACCAGTAAACCATTATGGGGTATTAAGAGACAATAGGGATTTTTAATTTAAAGCCAAATCTGTTCAACAAAAAATTGCTTCAAAGACAATATCTGTGTATGTAGAAATAAAACCTAACCTAGGAATTCAGATTTCTTCAATCTGTGTGCCAGTGTCATGGAAAGCTCAAGAAGGAGATTGTGTGGAATAAAATCAAATTTGCCACCTACCCATCTGTTTGGCCAGCAACTGTTTCAGGACATTTTTTCCTTTTTCATGTGATCTTGCTTCCCTGTTCCCCTGTCTTTCTGTTCTTTTGTTTGCATTTATTTCACTGATGTCCTGTACCTTGCATGTCTTGTAAAACAACTCAGTGGGAGCTTTATATTATGTACTAAGTTCAGCAGCTACTCCTTTGGACGTGGCTTTCAACCACTTGCAGAAAACTCCAGCTTATATGACAACCAAAGACTGCTACCTACAAATGGGCTATTCACTCAGGCATGCTTTTCTGCAGGCTTGTAAACACAGATATCACAGCTGCTCTAGGAAGGACAAGAGTGATGTCAACTAGAGCGGTGCATGTGTATCTGTAACTGGAGACATGTGGAGATGTGTCGATTCTAGTCAATCTGGTCCTGTGGGGAGGGAGCTTCAAACTACCTCTTGACAGAAAAATAAATAAATAGACTACTAAGTCAGGCAAGCCTTTGCAAAACATCTTTAGCCAAGTAATTGTAAAATACTTTGAAGAGGGAAGTGCTAAATGCAGAGACTACAGAGTAGGAAATAAAACATCTGTACCACCCAGTGAAGCAGTTTTATTATCTTGACACCATTCAGCTATTTTTATCTGCTTGTGCACAGGAGCAGCTTTTGAATGTGAAGAAAACCATCCTGCCAGCAATATCTATTATTTTCTCATCTGGGATACCTAAAAATTCATGTCAAGAGGGTGGGCAGTTA
Source organism: Corvus cornix cornix (assembly GCF_000738735.6). Lineage (NCBI taxonomy): Eukaryota > Metazoa > Chordata > Aves > Passeriformes > Corvidae > Corvus > Corvus cornix. Next base: position 23,769,319 of record NC_047057.1, read on the forward strand.
TCCACTGCTAAAATATATCCAGAGGATCCACCTATAAAATGATGGACCTTAGAAGGCTGTAAGTAACATAACATAACATAACATAACATAACCAGTGTTCCAGTACAGTTCTTTGTCTTAATACAGAGCAAAGTACTCAGAAATGTCTAGAGCAACTTGAGATTTCCTTTTCAAGGGAAAGGGAGTTACTTTCTTATTGCTACTAATAGGTGACATTTTAACATGACTGTACTTTTAAAAAGGGGAAGTTCTTCTTTATTAAAACACTCTTGTGTCCAGCACCCTCGGAATCCTACAGTAAGGCTTCCTGTTGCTCTTGTGAAACACCTTCAGTTTGTATTAAGCTATGTAATATGCACACATGATTTGTATACAGATTGTTAGAGTGATCACATTCTGCCTTACAGGAGATGGCGTTTACAAATGAGAGCCGAGTGAATGAATATTGTTGTTGCTGTTGTGGTTTTTGGGGGGCTGACCTATGTGAGAGCAGCTTTTCAGAGAAGGAGTCTTGGTGGATGACAAATTGACTATGAGCTGGCAGTGTGCCTTTGTGGTCAGGAGGGCCAGTGGTAGCCTGGGGTGCATAGGGAAGAGTATGGCCACCAAGTGGTCCTGCCCCTCTACTCGGCCCTAGTGAGGCGACGTCTGGAGTGCTGTATTCAGTTCTGGGCTCCTCAGTACAAGAAACACAAAGAGCTGCTGGAGAGGGTCCAATTGAGGGCCACAAAGATCATTTGGGGTCTGGGGCATTTCTTTTATGAGGAGAGACTGCAGCAGCTGGGCCTGTTTAGTCTAGAGAGCACTGAGAAGGGATCACATTAACGCATATAAATATCTCAAAGGCAGGTGTCAGTCGGACGGTGGCTGGCTCTTTGCAGTGGTGCACAGTGACACGACAAGGAGCAGTGACCATAAACTAAAACACAAGAAGTTTCACCTCAACATAAGGAAGAACTTCTTTACCTTGAGGATGACAGAGCACTGGACCAGATTGCCCAGGGAGGTCGTGGAATCTCCCTCTCTGGAGATATTCAATCCCCAGCTGTGGGGAGTTCCTGCATCACCTGCTCTAGGTGACCCTGACTTGCCAGGGGGGTTGGACAAGAGGATCTCCACAGGTCCCTCCCAACCCTAAAAATTCTGTATTTACCAACATCACATTTTACTTCATTATTAGTCACGTAACTACTGTTCAGCAGGTCTTGTAGTTACAGCAATGAAGCCTTTCACAAAGTGCTTGCCCTTCAAGACAGGCCGTTCTAACAAAGCAAGGAAAGAGCTAGCATAAAACATTTGGTGGATAGGAAACACTGCTGAATGGCCATCAGCTTTCTCGACTATCAGCAGGCACATGTGCAAACAAGGGGTTAGATGCTGTAAGTGGTTAATTCCCAGTTTTGAGGCTCTTAATGATTTTTCTCAGGATGAATCTAGTTGAATCATTTATTTGAAAAAAAATTAATTTTGGACTTGCAAATTGTCACCATCTGCCCCAATTATACATTTTTAATATGACAATTCATTTCAACTAATCAGGATTTAATGGACTCTAAGATCTGCTGTAATATTTTTGTTTTCCAATACTGAAATGGTTGGCTTGAGAAGCTAATTTAGGGTTCAGAGTGGGTAAGACTGGATGTGGGAGATTTTTTTCCCCAGATTTTTTTTTTTGTTTATAAGAATATGGTATTTTGTTACATAAATTCTGTCTAAAATAAATCCTAGAATGAATGAAGTTGAAAGAGATAAGTAACTATTACATTTTAAAATAAAATCTAAAATTTTCATACATTTAACTTAACGTATGATGAAAACTGTAAGAACAAACATATTCTTTTATAAGTTTCCTGTCTGCTTCTCACACCTCAACAAATTGGCAATGAGAGGCTAACCTTGTGAAATACTCTGTTTTAAACCAAATCCTACCTATTAGAATTACATACAACTACAAAGTCTTATGTCAGAGGGCATTTTACATAAAACCAGAAGAAGATTCCTAGGGAAGTCAAGGACAGATTTTTAAATCACTATTGAGAATGGGTGAAAGGAACTCAAAAACATCCATCATGATCTGCTATGCAAAGCTGCTAAGTAGACCAAGGAAGCTATATTATATATATAAATACAGGAAATATAATCATAACAAAACAGCCCAAGCCTTTTTGAGGTCTTCCTATCACTGCTACATCTGCAATCTGAATCCTCAAATGCAAGTATTTGCTGTTGCCTATTCCAGACCAGGAAAACTTCATGGAAGAACTCAGTTTGTGCTGTCCCAAAGCCAGTAGTTTGCTATCAAACATATGAGGGAAACTTTTCTGACACATCTGCGTGATATTCAGCTCTGAAGATAATTCACTGCACAACCATAATCAACAAAAAAAGGCAATTCCTCCAAAGAAAGCACAGCATGGTACATTTTATGCTTACCAAACTATCAACATCTATGCTTGAGTTTACTGCCCACTGCAAGGTTCCCATGATGTTCATAGCTAAAGTAAGAATAATTCCAGCTGTACCTGGTCCATCACCTGTGGAGAGAAAAACGCATTCAATTACTATGCAAATAAAAAGCCATTAGAAATCAGAAAATTAGCATGTATATCTTAAAATGCATATTCATACTCTCTCCTCTTTTATTTCATGGAGAAAACATGGATTTGTTAATCATAAAAAGGACTAAGAGATAAATCACAGTTAAACACCTGGCTTTGGCACTGAATTCACTAGAAACCCTAATCTGCTTTGGCAGAAGAAAAAATTAAATCTTGGTACTTAAGCTGTAAACAGAATCACATCTCTGCAATCTTGATTTGACTTTCCTTTTTCTAACACATATGAATCTGTGAAATTACTCTTATGTAATTAAAACACCACACACAGCTAACAACTTTAAAATTCAAAATGGCTTACATTTTCATTTCTTGGACAAAAAGAGGACGTTCTCCTTAGTGTTGCACAAAGATGCAGATGTATATTCTTTAGCTTTAATTGTACGCTCTAACAAGCATGGGATTTTCCAGGGATTTTCCTTTATGACTTCATACAATACAACATAAGCATTTAATCTACCACACTGTCGATTTTCAACCTCACTACATGTTAAATGGAATTGAGAATTTAAGCCAAATGGCTTTCTATGATTTCTCCATTCTTTATATAGTTTTCTTCAACAAACCTCCTCCTGTTTTGCTTATAGACATCTTTTTATCTAAGTAATTATAAAAGTAAGCAATAAAAGCAAAGTATTCCTCATGAAAGCTGATAAATTAAGAAAAGGAATTTAGTGCTGCTCCAAGGGCCTGTTATTTATAACAGTAAAGGTTACAATGGTGGCAAGATGACAAATTGTAATATTTTTTAAAGTGTTTCTAACTCCTTTTCTCAGGTAATACATCCAGGAAGACTAACACAAGAAAGGGTTTTCCTAAAAACCCCAAACTAAGGACACAAAGTGCAAAATGAGAAGGACAGCAGGGAACATTGTTTCCTATGAATGGTAGGGGAACTAGAAGTCTCCTTAGTAACAGAAGTACTGCAAGTGCCTATTTTCATACAGAAGTATTTGTGTGGCTGATTTTTTTTTTTTAAATGTAATGAAAGCTAGAGCTCCTTATACATAAATAGAGGATAGCATTTCATAAACTGTACAATATTTGATAAATTGCAAGCTCTTATACAACTCCTTTTCAACACTGAAGTAGAGCTGAAAGAAATTTGAATATCGTTAGATTTAAAAACCTCCTCCATAAAATCATCAAACTCTTGTTCATCAGTGACCATAGTACTGAAACTGCAAACAGATCCTGCACACAAAGTCCAGCATAAAACTTGGAGACATAGAATGATGCCCAAACATAACAAAAGCATAGTGAATAAAAAACTGTATTTGAAGTAATCTCTATCTGAGTTTTTCCACAGAAATGAACTATTAACATTCTGGGGACATCATACTCCTATTTTTTGCTTGTTTGAGGCTGGCTACACCTCATGGGCACCACTTCAAATACAAGTAAGATATTGCATGATTCTCATTCATATACTGTGTTTACTAGGAGTGGTGAGTCATTTTTCAGGGGATTTTGAATAGAATTTGCAAAACTTCACATAGAAAAATACATCAGTGGGTTGTGAATTAAAGAATGGATGACAATTTCTTCTGGTGTGGGCTTTAAAAGATTATTAAAACTTTTCATGTCTTAGCCATTTTCAAGTGAGAGGAACATTAACTTCTATTTATTAAAAACCTTTGAGCTATACAGGTGTGATCAACATCCAAGCTTCTCAGAACAGTAATGTGGTTTCAAACACGAGATAATTTTACAGCAATTACAATCAAGAAAATGAAAGTTTTGTCCCTTCAGTTATTATTCTCAGATTAATCCCTTTAATGAGTCCTCTACAATATCAGCCTGCAGGTAATAATGGTGCTATTTCTATTTTAATTAAATTGTGTTTACTACTATGACATACTTAAATCAATGCATGCTAAATTTTGCAACCATTTATTTCTCTCAGAATTTCCTAAAGCTGAGCTGTTAAAAAGAAGCAGCAGACTTCCATTTCAGTTTTCGGGTAAAGTTACCATACCTGTAGTTATGATAGAGATAAATGCCACGGCAACAAAAAAGACAACAAAGATAATTTCTATCCTCATCTGGAACCAGCGCAGTGTTGACAGGTAGAGGAACCAGTTTGCCGTGTGTAGGTTCAGAGCTTTGTGAAATAAGGTCTCAAAATACGGCTGCCGCCCAAAAGCTCTCAGTGTCCACAGCCCTTTTAAGCTTGTAACAAGATGGGTGAAAATTGGACTCCGAGCTGCAAAGTGTTTAAATTAGAACAACATAAACATGCATAAGCAAATACCTCTGATATAATGCAAACACCCACCCCATGCTCTACTGTAACATCAGTGTGTAATTTACATACGTTGTCAAAGTACATGACTGGAGTAATCCTAACTAAGGATATACAACAAAAGTCTTTCCAAGAATGGGTTGAAATTACATTCAGTTTATTGACAGGAAGGATGACAATAATTCTTCATAGTTAGCACATAACTAATTGTCTCATATCTACTTGGGGAAGCTCTTGGCCTTCTGTAAGATGCCACAGAAAAGAAAGGCTGCTCCTCCCCAGACAAAATTAATTCCTGCAATTTTGATAACTCCATCATATGAAGCTTTTTTAGTACAGGCAGAGTACTTTAATGCTCCAGATTCAACTGCACTGACATGGTAATTTTAAGCAGATCTTGCATTACATAAAAAGTGGTGAGCCAATGCTGGATCCCTGCGAACATCAAAGAAATTTAAATTTAGATTTGAGGTGCTCTAGAATTACACTTAAGGGAAGAGAATCACCACTGTTTAAGACTTAGGACTGATTTGCTGAGGATCTGCAAAGCCAGGCAACAGTGCATGGTCTGCAAATTCATACTTCTAAATGAGGTTTTCAATTTTATTTGGAACATTTTCGTCTCTTAATGGGGGAAGAGGAAGGAAATTTATCAAATAACTTATTCAGAAATAAGAGATCTTTGTGATCAAGATATATCCATTGAAAATTTTTCTAACGAAGAAACAAATTCAAAGGGTACATACCAAGTCTGACCACAATTTTGCAAGTTACATTTACTCTCAAGAAAACTGTATGTCAGGACTCTATTTGTTTTCAGCTGCAGTGGTGATAAAGACCATCTTTAAAAAGGCCTTTTTTATTCCTCTTTGGCAGCAGAGCACTCAGTATTGGCTGGATCAGTAACAGCCCTGGCTTTAAGGAGATACGAGTTCTGCTCCCAAAGACAATGTCATCTTGCAGAAGAGGCAAAAAAGAGGAGAAAGGGTGAATCACTTCTCAACTGATTTGTTGTGGATTTAAAAGTCTACCAATTTTGCTGCTCCTACCTTCAGATTCCAGTTGTTTCAGCTGCTGAGAAGTGTGGAGGAAGTATGCCCTTAACAGAATAAAGGCTGCTATCACAGGCACTGATGCCAGGAAGATGTAGGGCTCTAATATTGAGACTACTGTTATAGCGCCAATCACAATCAGTATTAACTGTAGAATGAAAGAAAAATACTATTGATATAGTAAACTTGTAATTTTATAGACTAGAGATTGGTGGTGAATCTCCTTTCTATGGCAGCTATGTACTGTTTCAACAAACATAAAGCGCTAACCTAAGAAGATTTGCAGCTGAGAACAAACCTCCATGAAAAGATCATGAATAACTTCGACCAGATCCATAATCTGTTGCAATAAGCTGCCATATATTTCTAAAAGATGGAAGAAGTGTTTTCTGTAGTACAATTGGTATTGCAGGCTTCTAAAATATGAAGCCACACAAAAACAATAGCAGCTAGGCACTCACTCTCCACTTAACAATTTTAAGAATGACACTTGCAATATCTGCAGCCACCTGTCTTGTCTGGACTAGGTGTGCAAGACTGTCAGGAGCTGAGTGACATTCTCCTGCAGATTCTGGGCAAAGCAGTCTTGCTGAAGATCAGAAAAAGTGGGAAGTTGTACTGCTTTGCTTGCTCAAGGGACTGTAACCCATATATGAAACTAGCACTACTGCTTGTCCTGATCAGAAGACAGGAAATAAATTGTAAGAGAACCTGTGGTATGACAAATTAGCAGTTTCAGGAGAAATAAAAAGGTGTTTAAAGATGTCAGAAGACTCAAAAGGAACAAAATTGTTTCAGAGTTAATCTATTTTAACCTACCAGAGACTACTACCATTTTAAGACCTCATCCTCAGTAGCTCCAGACAGATTTAGCTAATCTGGTCTTGATCTTTACTCTAGAAGAGACTTAAGCACCTAGACTGTTTTTGTCTCATATCTAAATCTAACAAAAACCAAGTATATCAGTGTACATAGAATAGCAAAGTTCTGATTTGTATCAGGGTGTTACTTTTAACACTAAACAACTACTTCAAGCTACAAACTTACCAGCATAAACCAACTGCAAATGGACAATTTTTTGGACAAAATTATGAACGTTGCATTGAAACATCACTGCAAATGACCAGTCAGCAAAGAAACAGATGGAAAGCAAAACTAATTTCACATTAGAAAAAAGCACGCAGGGGGTGCTTATGCTACTACATCCACATAAACTCAAGGAAGGATTTAAGTTCCCAGTATTCAAAGTTAGAGGTCTTTCATGAACAGGTAAGCACATTCTAAGTTTTCTACCATTTTTTTTCATCAGAAACCTGAGCAATGCAATAGCAGCATCACATTTTATGAAAAAAAATTACATTACAGCTGAACTAGCTAAAAGAGGAATGGCTTTGAACTGAAAGAGAGCAGGTTTAGATTAGATACTAGGAAGAAATTCTTTACAGTGAGGGTAGTGAGGCATTGGAACAGGTTGCCCGGAGAAGTTGCGGATGAGCCATTTCTGGAAGTGTTCAAGGCCAGGTTGAAAAGGGCTCTGAGGAACTTGATCTAGTGGAAAGTGTCCTTTCCTGTGCAGGGGGATTGAAACTAGATGATCTTTAATGTCCCTTCCAGCCCAAACAATTTTATGATTCTATGATTTCTTTCACTGTTTTCCTCATTTCTCTTAAAGGAATGGTGATACGTGTCGGTTATGCTTGTGCAGGCTGTTTAGCACTGGTCTGTAGCAATGCAAAAATGGATTTGTGTTTACTCATTACTTCAAACTGCAGAAATTAGTAACACTTGTATCTCTCTCTAATTGTTAAGAAGCAAATGAGCTATTCAACTGACATTGAGCCAAGTTATACAGCTCTCACATTACTTGAGATTACAGTCACTCAGTGACTGTTATAATTCCCGTTTCTGTCATTTACTCAAATTTTGTGAAGGTCACCATGATGCCATGTTGTTCTAACTGCTGGTCCCACAGTTATTTCACTAAAGTTGAATATGAAACTCCATGTTAACTCATAAACTCCAGAGTCTAAAGTCAGATGATGAGACTTTCTCAAAACAGGCAGAAACAAAAATCTAAACCACAAGCCAGCTGTATTGGCATATAGTTGAGGAATGGCAGCAGCGGGCTCATGCAGCCCAGTTCAGAGCCACAGTGCTGTGCTGCAGTGCCCCAGATGCTGAACTTTCAGCCCTGGGAGAGAGGCCAGACGGGGAGACATATTCCGCTGTTTCCCAGTTTGGAAAATGCGGGTGGTAGTAGACAGAGCAACTCAGCAAGCATTCAGGGTGGCAATGACTGCAACAGCCAATTTGATTAACCAACAGGAGTTGATTATTTAGGGAAAACCAGTCATGATCACAGGCATAAATGTTCAGTGAGTTCACTAAGAATTTTTGAGTGTGACCATATTAAACCTTAGGGGCAAGCAGTATGTGCCAGCAGCATCTCACATGAAGGATCTCCAAGAAACGAGGACTGGTTGATAGAACTGGGTTTAGCCTTAAGAGAGGGCTTTGTATAACTATCTACTGGTATTTATTATCTTTATATAAAATATACATGTTTCTGTATATGCAGTTTTTTATGATTTACATAATTAAAAATATATTCTGTTTATATAGACACCACTAGGTATTTCTTGTGGACCATATGTGCTTGAGACAAATTCTTTTCAATGGCACACACTGGGAAGATAAGAGGCAATGGGCACAAGCTGAAATGCACAAAATTCCATTTAAACATAAGAAAAAGCACTTTTATCATGGGAATGGTCAAACACTGGAACACGTTACTCAGAGAACTTGGAAATAAGCAAAATCCAGGTTGGCCTTGGGCAACCTACTTCAGCTGAACCTGCTTTGAACAGATGGGTTGGAGAGGTTCCACATCCTAGGTCCCCAGGTCCCTTCCACATTCTGTGACCCTTCAACAACCAGCAGAAGGAAGAAGTCCTATCTATAATTTTACTGTCTCTTCCAGAGGAATCTGACTTTGTTCATTAGCAGAGTCCATGGAAGTCTGAATCTATGGAGGACCAGAAAGAATTTATTGTGAAGGAATGACTGTTAAAATTATTCAAGCCAGTGGGTAGGTTCAATGATCTTCAGAAGAAGAACCTGGAAAGACAGGGCAGCTTATCACGCATGTCTAGAAGCCTCTGCAGCTGAGACTGAGGAGAGAAATGTGAACCTATGGGACAATAGGGCATAGCTAAACCTCTGAAAGGCATCAGAACAGAAAAGCCAAATATTGGGATTTTCCTTATTCTTGAAAACATGAAAAACTAGTCAATTTCTTGTAGAAAGTTTGAAATGTAGAGACAGACAAACTCACATACTTGTGGAACAACATCCCCATGCTAGATCCAAAATATCAGAAACAAAATCATCATATCAGAAGAGATGGTAATAACTACTGTTGATGCTGAAGATTATACTGCTGATTCAGAGTCCCAATGTCCATGTTTACTCATTCAGCAGGTCCTCATGACATCAGCAGGACATGAAGTAAAGCTGTAATGTACCTGAATCTCTTCATGTCAAGCTGCACTGGCCTCTCTGAAGTCATGAGTTGAAGTTATCAATTACTCACAAAGATATAGGGAAAGGAATTCTGTTTTTATCAGATCATCATGTTGGTAGGGACCATAAAGGAGGCAAACTCACAGATGGAGATAGGCAATCTATACAGCAGAGTGTTTGGGTTGGGTCTGTACATCACCTTAATAATGTAGAGAGGAACAGGAGCGCCAGGGAAGATTTGCTCCTATTTTTAAAATGTTCTGGGAACAAGTTCTACCTAAGAAAAGGCTGGCATTTCCAGAGAAGACAACAGAAAATCAATAATATATTCAGCAGAAGAGAAGTAAACTAAGGGTTATGCTAGCAAACTGGGAACAGAAGAGCTTAAGGAGGGGAAGTTATGAAAGTGACTCAATGTAATCAAAGAATAGCATTCAAAAAATAGTAAGCTTGACCCACGAGGAACTAAGGAATGCCCTGTATGATTTACAGTTGAATGTGGGCAGCAGCAAGGATACTTGTCTGCTAGGGGTCTGCAGGGCAAAAATACTTCCGAGCCTGAGTCATAAGAGTGGTTTGCATAAACAGTGGAGGTATGTACACACAGAGGCAAGTACTCAAAAACGAAGCAATAAAGTTGACCTACAGGATAAGCAGCTACGTAAATAGATACATAGAACAAAAAAATTCATATGATTTCTTTTGCAAGATGTACAGCTGAAACATTACATGGCTACAAGACAGCAAAAGTTACAACTTTTATTCTACAAACCTGAATGAAGTCAAATACTGTAAGTGGAAGTAAGTCATCCAGCACTGCCGTATCTTTTGAGAACCTGTTAAGCATACCACCTATGAATTAAGGAAAAAAGAAAGTCAAACATTTTCATACCCCCCAAATCCCACATTTATTACTTTAACAAAAGGGACAACTGTTTCTGAATACAAAATATTAAGTTTTTTTAAGTACAAGCAATTCCATTACAGTTAAGTGGAGCTACGGTTTCTTTCCCCAGGGAGGAATTTGGCTACACAACTTCTGTTTCAGCTCTTGGTAAAAAAAAAGCCAGGAAAATGTAATTAAAAAAAAGAAACAACTAAAAAGGGCAGAAACAGAGGCACAAAGGATAAGGTCTGTATCCCTTATTCAGCAGGCCCTGCTGATACACAGGTAATTTGCACATCAGCATTTGCACAAGTTTGTAACCAGTTTCTTCATGTCTGAGTAGAATTACTGTATTAAACACCATGTAACAACAAAGTTAAGAGTATAAGGGAAAACAAAGGAGAAGCCCATTGTTGTATCATCATTTAGCAGTGTCTCCTGTAATCTAGTACTTACCAGTAAGAAGCGTACGAGATAGGAGTTTCATGTACAGTGGGAGATGGAACTTGTTGCACCAGTTATATAATGAGCTTTATATCAACTCCCAAATTTGAATATGCATACCATTATTCACAATAACTGATGTTTTATGCCATTTTGGTAGGACTGTTCATTAAAAAAGCTCTGTTTATCATCCACATCTGATTCCTTGTCACTCACGACGTAACTGACTACATCTTTTCTATTGCAGTTTTTGACAAAGTCTATTCTTTAGAAGTTATTCTACTTTTATTGCCTAGAACAGTTAACGGTTTATTTCCCCCAAATTTCTTTTTTACAGAGAGATATTTCAGAATCAGAATTGACAACTGAAATATGTCACATTTAAGTGCAATCAAGTTTCATTAAAAGATTCACAAATTACCTTATGTGGCAAACTTCTAACATTCTGCTTGACTGAAAATGTAAATGGAAGGCAACAGTGCCCTTTAACATAATGAAAACCATTTAATTGAAATTAAATGCACAGATAAGTCAATCACCTCCCATCTCAGTTACCTGCTTTCCAAGAGTTGAATGTTGACATAGGTGCATGAAGAACTGCATGCACCATCTTTTGATGAAGAGTTTTAGACACTGTTATAAGTGTATGCACAAGGGGCAAACCTCTGAAGATTCCCATGGCAAGCAGGGTATCTGCCACTCCCACATAGATGTAAATGATGTAGTAGCTGCTAGTGTCAGTGACAATCACAGGAGGGTTGCCAGAGGTGCTGTTTTCTGACTGTGTTGAATTTGCCTTCAAAGCTGACCTGTGTGATGGAAATGAAAAATAAATGCATTACTGGAAATTGTGTGCTTTTTCTCTTGTTTACTAAACAAAACCAAGCAGTACTCCAGTGTCCATTTGGTTTAAAACTATGATAATGGTTAGTATAGATATTTCCAGTAATTTTTAAAATACTGTCATGTATGTATGAAATATAAATTATTATTTGCTCTGGTAGTCTCTTGCAAATCTACTGCCTGTTTAATCACTAACAAATCAAACATAATCCAGGAAATTATATCCACTTCTTTTAAGCAGAAAAATTAGTTTAAGTCTTGAAGAAACTGAATTATTATGGAAGTAAAATGCTTTAGGTATACTGTAAAAATCAAAGCCCTTAGTGACTTAATGTAGATGGAAATCAACATAAATCACTCCACCTCCATCACCTAAGTCACCATATGCTCCTATACTCAAACACACAGACCCATTGCTGCAGGACAAAAACAGGGATTAAAAGCATTAACACAGGAAAAGCCACTGGCTTTTTCACTACTCAGTATGTTTTAACCTTCAGCTGCCGACCCTGTAACTTCTGGGAATTCTTCATAGATGAGCAGAGGAAATTTTACAAATGGAGTCTTACAGAAACTGCTCCCTTAAAATGTTCCTAAGCAAAAGTCTTACCCAGCACCTCTGAATCACAGTATATTGAAGATAATTGGGTCCATACATCCCTAGAGTGAGCTGACCCAGGAAAATCTTGCATACACTCTTGTGTACTCAATAACAAGGCATAAACCATTCGACTGTTATTGCATAAAGAAATACCAGATACCACCTGCACAAGGTATTTAGATTTTCCATCTATGAACCATTTTGTTGACTATAAGATAGTGACTATGCACATAGAATTCTGGCAGAATTTATTCATTATTTACAGAAAAAAATTAATAAAAAGGAGACCCCAGTTTCTCAATAAATTATCAGCACTACTTACTTTTGAAGAAACCATACCCCACCAAGAGAAGCAGCTACCTGTGACCAAAGAAAACACAGTCAGATTTTGTCCTATCACTTCATGTAATTTTTCTCACTTATCTTTTTTCATTGACTTTATACCTGTTTTTAGAGGGAGCATAATAAATGGGTGGAAGTCAAACTTACTTGAAGCAAAAACCTTGTAATATCTGCTTCTCTCTCCACGGAAACAATGCTGTGCATCCCACCAGGAAAGCTACATTTAGACTTGTATGACAATCAGACTCTCAAGTGTCTAAATATTCTTGTATTGTTTTTTATCATACTATTAACAAAGGTTTGCTAATGCCTTCCTAATGATAACTGTATGCCTTAACAGATTTTAAGTTTTAAAGATTAATATTCTTAATGACCCTAGAAGACTAAAGTATCTTCAAAGGCAGCTATTCAAATATGAATGTCAAACCTTTAATATTATTATTTTTGCATTGTTGTTCTTGCTAGCTGATACCTACATTTGGTATATTCATTTGATTGATATTGCTTGGCTGCTTAGTTTTACATAATTTTCCACATAATTCCACATAATAATTTACATAATTTTACACATAATCTATTGCAATAGTTTTTAAATGTAGAATTAAACCCTTTTTTTAAGAACCATTGTAAGATGGTTCAGCATTCAACAAGAGTTTAGTCTGTAATATGTTCTTGTCTGTCCATCAAAATACTGGAGACCTTCGTCTAATCTATCACATTTTTAGTTTGCTCTATTTCTATGATCATTTTTTCTAAGGGTTGAAACAGTTTTTACAATTTCTTCCCATACATTTTTATGTCACTGGTACAGAAATGTATTGTGGTAATACCCCAACAGAAAACTGATGTCTTCTCTTTGGGACTCACTAACTTTTGCAGGTCTTACAGTAAATAACTCAAGATTGACCATGATGGTCCCGAATTCAAGTATTTGTAAAATCAGGCTTCTTTCACGATACTGTTTTTACATCTCCCAACAGAATTCTGTTCTCATCTTGACTCCTCATAACAGAGGAGTTTTTTCAGCTGTGAAGATGATGGTAGGTAATATTGTCACAGAATAGTTTTACAAAGCCTTTCTCTGTGTTTCCTTCCAAAACTGCTCTTCTTGCAGTTCAGCAGCCCTAGTCCCTGGGTATTACATCTAGGAGACACAGTTTTGAGCTGCTAAAGAGAGCTACACAACATACACCTTGCAAACCTAGGAAATATGTACAATTGATGTCCTATTTATGGTGATCTGCATGGATTCACCTTGGAACGTGCAATACAAAGCAATCCATTCAAAATCTAAAACAGAATCTCTGAAATTTCTACAGTAGTCCCACCTGTTGGGGAAGATGAAACAGGAAAGCCTTATAAATATGATTGCCTGACAAAAGATTTTGGGAATATGAAAACTACAGGCGACATCGAAATGAAAGCCACTTTTGAAATACCAAATCTTAGTTACTGAACAACTGGAAAACAATGGTATGGCCAACTGAAGGTAATCCCCTGTTGATTGAACAATACCCTCTGCTTGCAAGCGGTCCAAGGGTCAGAGCAGACCCTACTAGCTCAGCAGAAGGGGTCCAAAGAGTAGTTTTTAGAAGTTAAGATGTAACACTCTATGATAATATAAGAACTCTTATAGGCTGTATGTAAATGCTATAGGATTTGTATCTTGTATTAGATTGGTTAGTGACAATTAGAATATTCAGTACAGAAGATGATTTATTGTATTGTAACCAGGACTTCAGACACTCTTACTCTCACTCTCACTCTTACACACTCTTACTCTCTCTTCACACACACTTCTTCACTCTCATTCCTCTCGCTCTCTCTCTCTCTTACCCGCTTACTCTCTTGCTCTCTTGGGCCTGCTCAGAGCTGCCAGCTGCAGCTCTAAGCAGTGCCGCTATACCCACGCCCTTTGCAATAAACCGCATGTTCCGAGATCTGACTATAGAGATCTCTCGTCACCGTCCCCGTCGCCGTCCGAACCACCCCAAAGCTCCTACACCACCCAGACCTGAAGGCTGTAAAAACAGCACTTTCAATTTCTTGAATGTTCATCACTAGCCTCACTTCATTGTCTCAGGTTGGAAGGGTACAAACTGTTAGCACAGGACAACATAAACATTTGGCATGGTATTTCAGCTCACACACAGAGGTTTGCTCAAGACTGGACTAAGGCTGGGTATCTACCAGCCCATTCATTTACCAATAGGCTTTTACTTCAACAGTAGTCACACTGGAAAATTTAAAGCATATGGAAACAATCTTTGTCATAAGATTTTTTTTTCAATTAGAAGAGGAGGCTTTTGAACCGTTTAAAAAAGCTTTAGTCTAAAATAAAAGCAGAAATGTGTAATCAACATAAGAAATATATGCTGAATATACAGGAATAAATCTGATATACCTTAAAGTTAACATTTTCTTTGCCTCTAAAACTCACATTCAGCTTTGCTGTTGTTTACATAGCCATTTTCCACTATCATGAAAAAAAAACTTACATGATAAGAAGAGCTACACATCTAAATAATCTCTTGTTTCTGGAGTTGGTTTAAAAGTTTAGGATGTTAAACTAGATCTAAGCGCCAGGATTTATTCCTGGTCCAAGAGAACTAACTTAAATCACCTGCAACATAACATTAGAGTAAATGCAGAATACCATCAGCCACATCTTTCTCCAGAGAAGGAAGGTTGAATTTCACTGCAAAATTGCTAAAAGCCCTTTGCTGACAATCAGCCAGAAACTAGTCCTATATTCCTAATGGATTCTTCTCTTCATTCAGTTCATGTTGAAAAATACCAAGAGAAATTGGCACCATATTTTATAAGTTGACATATGAATACAGTCTAGTTGATTTCCCACTATGAAACATGTTCCTTCCCTTTGAAAAATACTTGATTTGGGATATTCACTATAGAAGAGGACACTATGAGATTCTATATGCTAAATATCTTTCCTAAATTGAGACACAAGACAAAAAGCAGGCAATTTCTGTTATATGAAAAACAGTCAAATGTCCATGAACAGCCAGATATTCTTCAGTACTTTTTCCAGTGTTTTACACCATCCTTGGAAAAAGTCTTCTCTGCAGGCTGCAGGAACACCCCTTCCATCTTTAACTGCCATCACAGGCATTCAGCACTCTGCCTTACTCACTACTCTTCTTTCACTAAGAGCAAAGCTAGTAACTCATTTTCAAAGCAATTTTCCAGAAATTATGTATGTGCTCATCAAAAAAATTATGGCAATTATTGTTGTGAAGTCCCCAAGACACTGCAAAGATAATTTTTAATGAAAAATGGAAGATTATTCACCTGCAAACAAGAGACTTGCATAGGGCAACAATTCCCATTTATGGTACCACACAGCAGAAAATAACCTGGATAATTTGAGAAGTTGGGTCTTCTGCTGCTGTGCACTAACCACTAACTTCGGTGAAGAAATGCTCATCTAAGCAGTAGAAAACTCACTGCAATTTAATTTAACAGCAGTTGTCAATAAGTCATACATACATGAGTTTAAGTCTTGATGCTTTATCCATTCTTCACAAAGAACAGTTTGAACAAACATCATTTTTTGCAACATGACACCAAGCACAGATTTTCTTACCTCAACTAAGAAGACAGCCACACACAAAATCAGAACAAAAATCAAGTTTTTGTGGATAGTAATGTATCTGAAATAGGTATTCCATGTAGCAACAGTACCCATGCTTTCAGCATCATCACTGAAGCACTCCTGTCAAAAAATCAGTAAGATAATAGTAAGCATGATAATAGTATCTCTGTATAAAAATTTCTGACATATGAATGCTATCATTCTTTCTGCTAACTCACTGCATATAATTGAGCTGAAGCATTAAATTGGCTGATAATGGCTGGAGAGGAAGGTACTGACTGGTTGAGCCATCTTTGCTATAAAATACAACCGAGAGATTATTTGAAATTTTCAGACAACAATGAGAGAAGCTGAGATTTGTCCAGCACTACCAGAATAAAAAAACTATTAATCAATAGCTATTTTCTTTCAATGGGAATTACAATTGTGATTTTAGAGTAAATTTGTAAACATGCTGAGATTTTTTTTTGCTGCTGAGCTCGAAAGAAAAAATGGGCGGTGCTTCAGCAAATTATGAATTTAAATTTTTTCTTGCAAATCTGTTTCTACCTAGGAAACTCCTCCAGAAAATTTTCCTATCCTCAGAAAATCAGCTATCACTTTTTAAAATGAAATTAGTCCATCATGACCAATTGAAAGTATTAGAAAAAAAGAAATTTTGGTGCAGTTTTTGGTATAAAACTCAACCTTCTGGTTTTTTCTGCACATCCATAAAATCAGAGTAAAATCAAGCTTACCCCTCCATTTATTATCTGCATCAGGACACAAGAACTAAGGAATCTGAAAAATTTATCAAATTTGATCAAATTCCAGTTTTAAAAACTGTGCTAGTATTTCAAATGTATTTTATTTTTTCCATGAGCCTTAATGTTTCACAGGTGAATTTTACATAAATGTTTTACAACTATGGTTTTCCAAGTTATGGTTTCAAATTTCATTTTATCCTAAGTAATCTGAAAGGTAAAGTGCAGGAGATGTATATTCTGTATTGAAACTCCCTACAGATAGCACTCAAAGCTGAGCAAAAAATAAGGCAAAATAAATTTTTGAGGAATTCAATGATTTCAGGATGATACTTGAGCTTAAAATTTTTCAGAGATATTCAAAAAACATATTCCATAAAGAAATACTGCATTAGGAAGGAAATAGTCGAGTCCTTTTCAAGAAGGAAAAACAGATGAGGAGTATATTGAACTAAACCAACACCATAACCAAACCCAAGATGAATGTAAATCAACACACACCTTCAAATCCTCTTCATTGATTTCATCAGTTATGTCCAAGACACTGTCTCGAGACACACGCCTGGTGTAGATATCTATCTCAGAAGACAGGTTTGTCTGAGGCACCATAGACATTTTCCGAAATGTCGTACTTCCCTTTTTGGAAAAGTTTGGTCCATAGTTCATGGAGGTGCTCGTCATCAGGCTCAACACCGACTGCCTCCTCCGCCCTTGCAGCACAGGGTCAGGGCTGAGCATGCCAGTCCGCAGCAGAGCCATGTCCCCCGGTTCTAAGTCAGGTATCAGCGAGAGCCTCCTCTCTGGTGGGTCATTGTGGCCATCGTCTATCCCATTGACCTGCATCCCATTCTTCTGCACTACTGAGAACTTCCTGTTTGCATTAAGGGGGTTAATAATTATGGAGCTCTTCCTTTTGTCATTAAAATCTGAGTTTTGTTTAAAAGATTGCTTCTTTATTTCATTTCGTGATCCCATGCCTTCTCCTTCAATGGAAAATCGTCGGAGAGTCTCAGTAAGGATTGAATTTCTTCTCTCTGCACTGAACTGATCAAAAGAATCAAATCCCATCAGCTCTGAGCTGAAGTCTGGCCGTTGACCCTGAAGTTCAGAAAATGTTCCATAGAAATAGCAACCCCCTTCATGTAAAATTAATATTTTGTCAGCAATCTTTAAATGTTCCAGTTTTGAAGTAACCAAGATCCTAGTTTTATTCGCCATCAACTTGCACACACAGCTGTAAAAGATGGAAGTGTGAACATTTAGACTTTTTTGTTCTCATGATTAAATGATACTATTATCCCTTCCCATTTACTTTTACCTGCCCAGCTCCTAGTATGAGTGGACTTGGGTGCTCCCTCAAACTGCAAAAGAGGTGGTAAAGCTGAGATGTGTAAAGCATGAGCAGTTTATTGCAGGAACCAAAAAAGGGGTAAAATTTAATCATTTTCAGGTCAATCCAAAAAGCAGTTCATCATGAAGTATTTCTTTTCATCGTAGGGTTACTGAGGTCTGTGTCTACCAAACTTAAGAGTATTACTTCAATTTCAAAACTTCAGAATTACAGTGGCTGAAAAGCTCATGGATGGCAGTCTGTGTCCTTACTGTTTTCATCAAAAGGATAAGCCAAAAGTCTCTGACTTCAGCCAATCTGCTGCCAATCTTCAGCAGGCTGTTCCAGGTGATTCAATGATCAGTGATTAGAAAAATAGGACAAAATACAGCTTTTTGTAAATTTATACTTACAAAGCAGGTAATTGTTTTAAAGTGAAAGCCTTTCTGGTACAAAGGCATGTCAGATATAAAGCCACGCACACTGGGAGTAAGAGATTACAGCAGGCTCAATATGTTGAGATGGAAGAGGGAGCACTAATGCTCACACTCGACACAGGCTTGTTCCCCACACAGTGCATTGTCCAACCACTAACACAAAATACAATACAAAAAATACTATGAGAAACCCTAAAAATAAACATCCTCAACAGGTATAATTTTGATCACTTCAGTATTTTTGTACTGTTATTAAAAACCCTTCATTTTACTTTGTTCTGCTTGGTGAGATTCTTAAATACAATCTATCAAAACATACAATACCTTTCAAATATCTCTTTTTCTGTAAAAATGTCTAAGTGTCCAAAAGGAGAATCCAGGAGATACAAATCAGCATCTTTGTACACTGCTCTGAACAGAAAAAAATGGAAATGAAATTAACTTTCACATCTCTTATAAATTTAAATAAATACATTTTAAGAAGAATGCTTCAAATCTTTTAATTTATAGACATTCTACAGCATCAATATGGAGATGGAGATTAACATGAAATGTGCTTACAAGACATCTTTCAATAAAGCCTTTTCTTTCTGCAGACCATATTACAAACTAACTCCATTTTTCATTAATTTTTGTGCAATGAAACAAAGCTGTCTTTTACACAGGTTACCCTAAAGATCTGTTTATGGCCTGAATCTGACAGTTCCCATTACAGTACAATGACCATTTCAATGGGAATTTAGTATCTACTGTAACATCTAGTGTTGCCTGAGGGAATATTGCATATATGTAAATAAACATGTGAAAAGACTTAGGTCTCAGAACTTAGTTTTAAACGTACTTTTAAAAAAAATGGTGAGCAAAAACAAGTGCATTAGTGAGGCATGGTCTTGCAAACATTATTTGCAAAGGGACTACAATATTTCCAGTTGAAGACATCAAAAAGGACCTTAAGCTGTATGTACCTGGACATGGCTCACTGAGACCTAAAGCTCTGGTTAAGAGGTTTTTTTTAAACAATAATTTGAATAGAAGTTTAAAAAGACCCCCTGCCTTCCTCTGTGAGAATGAAAATCATTATGTGATATTAATTAGAGTATAATTAGTAAAGAAATCTGGACAGCTGCATTTCTGTATTTTTTAAAGGATGTTAAATAGTGCGAAAATATTTAACCACCAAGAGAGAAAGCCCTCAATAATTATGTATTATGTTAATAAAACAAGTAACTTTATTGAAAAATCCTCTAACATGATGGATTTCACTGAGCATACATTATGATGTAGTGGCTGCACAACAACAAATTTCACACTGTTCTGGGCACTTTTATCAGCAAGAAGTTTGCAGGGCTTCATTGATATAATTTGTGTGTTAGACTCAGTAGCTACAAAGCTGCGGGCTTTAGGGTACCAGGCCAGCAAGCTGACTCAAGTCCAGGACATGCACTGGTTTTTTCCCTTGGTCCTTTCTTTCCCTTGCTTGTAGCTGCAGGCACTGACAGTGCTCTGTAAGGAAGATGGAATCACGCAATCTCTCCCCTGCTTCACCTGACAGCTAGTTGATGTCACTGCCATCACGGATTCTCATTTCACTTGACTTTGCACAGACTACACCAGATAAATTTATGCAGCCAGTTCAAGAAAATAATGTCCAGTGTATCACCAGCTTATCACCTAGGTACAACCCAGGGCTGTAATCCTAAATTTACACCTCTGACTTTTCAGAGCTTCATCTGCAACCCAGACCTCAATACCTGCACACCTTGTAGCATGCTGAGCTTGGACTGGAGCCTGAACAAAATATAAGACAGTCACTGTCTTTATGACATGCAATTGTTTTAAAAATTACTATTCTACAGCTGACAATAAATACATAAGTTCTGAGACCCTCCAGGAAATGAGCTGTGACCATGTGAAAAGTGCCAGACATGATTATCCATAGCATCGAGGAAACAGTCCATGTAAATGTTGCATTTTAAATGAAAATCTAAGTGGGTTTTGTTGTTCTGGGGTTACATGCTTTGAAAGCTTTGCCTGCTCTTCCCCTCCTCTCTCCTCTTACTGCATAAACCAGAACAATCCATATGCCTCTTCAGTCTCACAAACACACACTGAAAGATTCTCTATTTTAATGATCCCATCTTTTAGCATCACACAGATGTGCACATCTTTCACAGGATGCCAGTACGGATCACTATAATGTGATTTTACTTCTACCCAGTGTTTCTGGGCATGGGAACCAACACAATTTGCACTTGGCACAGAAACAAATGGGGCCATTTGACACATCAGAGCTGTCATTACTGGATTTCTGACAATAGGTAAGTGATTCTGCTGAAACACATAGCTAATTTATAAGACAAACACCTATGTTATTGTTCTGTAGACCTTCAGAATTACTTACTAACATTGGAAGGTCAAACAGACAAGGCAGTTATTCATAGGTACTGACTAGTCACAGCTTTCCACTTTTTCTTCTTCTCATGAAAGAAGCCCAAAAATGGTAGCAAAATTTTTTGGAATATGCCTTTTTTTTTTTTTTTCCATTTACCTGCAGACAGGGTATATATATTGATATATACGCCACTTTGAAGAAATGTCATAGCATGGAAAGGTCTTGGAATATTTATTTTTATCTTTCTATGGGTTTCTTCAGTACATGAAAAGTTACACTTAAAGGTCTGAATTTCCAAAGGCATCTTGCATCAGGGAGGGAAACATTCATCTTATGTTAAGCCATAGCATTTTTCTGACATCAAACTTCTAAAATTCAGGAAATTAATATGCAGGTGTATCATAAACAGAATTGCATAGCAAAACTCAGATTTCTGATAGCAAAATCAAGTTCCTGATACATCTGGAGGATAATTATTTAGCAGGACACAGTCCATATGTATTTAAATGCTTAGTCATAATACATTCCATATATGTGGAACAGTACACTACTTGAAAATACTCACCTTGCCAGTGAGATTCGTGCTCGTTGGCCTCCACTCAGAATGATTCCACCTTCACCCAGCAGTGTATAATCTTTGTCTGGGAACTTGGAAATATCCTGTTAACAATTTTTTTTAAGAATCAGAATTTTCCATATCCACGAAACTCAAGCAACAGACTGGATGGAAGCATAGTGTGCAGTCATGTACAGACAGGTTGGATAGCAGTTGTAAGAAAAAGAAAAGTCCCACAGAGGTTTATTTATTTCATTTGTTTATGTAATCAGAAATGGTGATAAGAGAAACATATCACTCTATTGCAGAAAGCAATCATGAGATGCAAGATCTTAAGACAAATATTTGTCCAAATACTAATCTCCATAAAAGCAAGGAATGAACCTTCATACAATGTCAATCCAAGATAGTAACTGCTCAAGTGCTCTGTCAAGTAATGATAAATGCACTTGCTGCTGAAGTTAAGGAGAGCAAGAAGCAAACTCTGTTTCTGAGCTCTTCAAAACCCAGAGAAATATATATTTCAGGCAGGTTCATTAAAAAAGGCTTGACTAAATTCCTAGCCAGGAATGCTCGAGGTTTGCAAAAGGTTTGGGAACCAAGTTCCACTGCTTGGGCCGTAAGTTACTTAGAACTCATAACTATGTTAAAAACAAATCTTTAGCCAGGGGTAAAAGCAGAAAATACCATTTCACTCTCATATGAGACACAGAAAGGAGAAAAGGAGACTCTTGTGTCCTACTGGCAGGGGTAGACAAAAATTTTCTTGAGAGGAGTACTTTTAGCTCTGAAATTCATAATGCATGCAAACCACAGAAATTCATGGAAGTGGAGACAAGCAGACAGGAGAATGGCTTGTGTGCCTGAAGGCTGTCTAGTCTTTCTACTTCTAGAGTTGCTCTAACAAAAAATATTAATTCTGCCTTCAAGCCTTACCGGACCTACATCCATAAGGCAATACAGTGACACCACTATCACTATGGTGGAGGTAGTTTCAAGGGACTTTTCCCAGAAACACAGGCTGGATGAGCTTCCTGTGCCTCATGGCACCTAGGCCTCCAGGGGATACAACTTCAGGGCAGTTTGTCATGCAGTGAGTGGGAATCCCTGACTATGCCAGGAGGTCCCAGGGCCTGTGATCACTGCCCAGCAGCACCATACTGCCTGTGCACATCTTCCCATTCCCAAGGCAGGGATCCCCCACAGCCAAGGAAGCTGACTGAGGCATCCAGTACCTGACAAAACCATCTCCAGTGTTCTCATGCACCACACATATTCTCTTTTCAGCGCAGCTTTTGGGGGGAAAAAGTGGCATGCATTATCCATCAAAATCTGAGCTTCTGAGAGCAATCTTTAGGCCGTGCTTTGGAAGGGGTATCCTGTTTTGGGGTCTCATCCCCCAGGCAGCCATGAGGCAGACAGGAACTCAGCTGTCTGCATGCCCTCTGCAGCACCCACAGAAATCCTATGGCTTCTGGACTGGAAGATACCCGAAGCACTGTCAGGGCAATACTACCTGGGATTCTAAGTTGAGCTGCTCTCTGTAAGTTTGTATTTCATACAAAGCCAGATACAATCCAATTTTGATGACTCCTGCTGTGATTTTGATGGTTGGTCACTCTCTGTTGGGCAACCTATTGGCATTCCAGGCCTCTGAGGTTTTGCAAAATAAATAAATAAATAAATAAATAAAAGTCCTTCCAAAAAATGTTTCCTTCTTCCTCCCCTGCAAATTGCCCTGACCTCAGGAACAGAGTGAACAATGCTGTTCAGACCTGGAACAGTGACAGATGAAGGGTCCAGCCACTTAAGAGCTAGAAATTCACTGCCTGGTCTGTCAGGAAATGGGAGATTCTCAAAAACTCTTTAATTTGATAATAGCATTTACTTCCTGACTTAGAGGATTTTGACCTTAAAATCAAGATGCTCCCATGTATGGAAAATCTATTGCAGGTGATTTTTAAATTATTCTTACGTTAACTAGTTATTTCCCTCTTGTAAAAGGAGTCACACAAGCAAATCCCTGTCACTAACATAACAGCTCAAGTATGTGCTGAAAGAGGAATGTGCCAGCAATAGTTTTTAAGAAAAATTTTCTGAATGTGACAAAAACACCTTCCTATAGGTCATGAAGTATTTAGAGATAACAAGTGAAATTCTGGCATAAAATGTTTTCCAGCATTTATTTGAGACAACCTGGTCAGATCACTTGTGGTCACATTATGTGTGCAGGAGTCATGTTATTCATCTGTAACTTTGGCATTAACATAGGGATTTGCACGGTTAAACATCCAGATCTCTAAGCTGATTTCAGCTCTTTCCCATTTCTACCAGTACTGCAGCCTGTAATGGTGCTGGTGCCCTTGCTGTTTCCTGGTTTTACTCCTTCCCAAAACATCCAGGGGAAGAACTGGGCCCAGCATGTCTTCTCCTGCAAACAGGGTAAAATCCTAGCTCTACTGAAATTCATTCCAGGGCTCCCATTGCTTTAAATGGTAGTGGGATTTCATCAGATATATTTCTTTGCAGGTGTGTCAACATGGAATTTTAATCAGACTTTTAATGAGTTCCCCTTCTGCTCTCCTCTACCCTTCACCTCAAGATAATATATGGCATGGAACAGACAAAGAACTTTTCAGGCTGTAATTATAACAATTAAAAACTGTTTAGTAATTTCTTCCAAAGGCGTAAACAAAGTAATGAAGTCCAATAGACACACAATGCTATTTGTTGGAACATGCATGACCTATTGTAAAAAAGTACGTAGGGCCAGTCCAAATACATCCTTGCTGTCATTTTATGCAGGAAGTGAAATCAAGCCAGGGACAAACCTAATGTAATGATGCTGAACGGCACAAGACTCAGCATATTAATGAAGTAGCCACTGGATTTTCTTTAACATATCTGTTTCTAAATGCTTAAATTGAGAAACCTGTTGGTAACTATTCATACATGAAAACCCCTACAGATCCCACAGACATTAATTACTTTTGCGGATGCTTCTAATATCAGATGCTAAAAAAAATCTCAAATTGCACACTCAAGGAGAAGGTACCCTTTTTAATAGCTATTTGCATTTTTTGCAGTGTAAATGCCATATTATCTACCTCAGCAGCAAAGGGATGGCCCTCATAATACCTTCAGGCTTGATAAAGAAGAATACAGCCAGAACAGCTTCAGGATGAACAGGAAATATGGGCTTGTTATTAAAAAAGGAAACTCCAGAATGGACTTCACACTCCAAGTCTTTTTCTGTAGAGATTAATTGCTATCAGAATAATTTGATAAATCATTAGCAACAATGAAGATAATAAAGCATGACAGAGAACAGTCTCTAAGAACCAAGAGTTGCTTAGTATATCCAAAGTTACTCAAACTGCCCAAGAGGTTCTAATTATAGTACCTGAGTATTTTATTTATGTGACTTCTTTTTCTTCCTTAAATTTGTCCTTAATTATGTGGGGTTTGATCATCTCTCTTCTGCTTTCCCTCATAAAAGACAAAACAGTCATGAAACTGATGGAACAGAGCAGCAGTCTTGACTCTGCATTTCATCTTCACTCTATTTCAGTTCTCTGTTTCACTTCTGTTTTTATTACAGTCACCTCTACAGTCATCTCTATCCCCTCCCTTTTCTTCATTGCCATTAACATTGTTCACTGCTACCAAAGTAGTCCCTTTTTTCATCATCATCATCATCTTTTCTCTGTGTATTAGAGAAACTGCCTCTGAATACACTTTGCCATTCCTTTTCTGTAGACTGACTATTTGCACTAAATTTGAAGAAAAATACTGAAATCTTTATTGCATAAAAAGCTGAATACAAGTTAAGCAGAAGAAGCACCAGGGGTTTCAAGCAGGAGTTGCAATACCATTCCACTCTATGTCATAATTTTTCTCTTTAGTTATAATGGGAAAATTAACTGCTACCTACTTTCTCACTAACATGATTATTTGTGTACTTCCAAGCAATCATATTCAATTCTAATATACCATTGAGGTAGAAATGTAACTGAAACAGACCTCTGGATCTGAATTCAGTGATTACTAAAAATCTTTAGGTAACAAACAAGAAATGTCATTCTGCAGAAAGTATAGCTTTCCTTTGTCCTGATTTTCAGAAAATAAATAATGTTGGAAATAAGACGGATAAGAACTAAACTGAAAAACTTGAATTTTTAAAGTTTTGAAATCAAGGCTTGTGTTCCAGACTCATACCTACCACAGAACACTTCTATGATTTTTTAAAAGATGAATTTTCAATAATTTCTCGTATCTTGGCTTTTAGGTAACCAGCCTGAATATACTTGAATCCTCATTTTCCTGGGAATGAAGCCAGAAAACCAGATTTCTTTAAAGTATTTCAAATCAGGTTTCTTTAAAATTTTATTTTATTTAGGTCACTCTCTTCTCTCTCCCTGTGATTCCATAAGCCAAGGCTTCTGTTAGACTTTAGCTGAACCTTTTTGAAGGATTCATGATCCAAAAGCATAAGCTTTGTTTTTGCAACAGTTTGTGACCTTGAACAGAGTGTCAGGCTCACCCAAAACTCACATGAATGCTGGCAAAACTTGCTTTCTCTGTGGTGAAATATTTCCGTGGAACAGATTTTTGAAACATGAAGTAGTCAGTGCACTGCATGTGGGTAGGTTAAACGCAGGGTAAGAGAATTAAATATGATTCCAGAAAAGACACAGAAGATAGGACAACATCCAAGGTAATCAGTCCAGAGCCCGGTACCTAAGACAGGGAAAGGGGTGGAGAGAGCTGTCTTGACTGAAACAGGTTTTTAATTAAACTATATCAACAGAGAACATTGCCAGGGGGGTCTGTTATACATATTTATGTGATCACTGATAAACCTCTTGAAGTCAGTGCATTTGGGAGTTTGTCTCTAATTGAAATGTTCCCCTGCTATAACTTCCACCCAGCAAACTCACTGTGTCTGCAGCTTCACAGCTGACCTGCCAATGATTTTGAGCCACAGACAAGAATTTCAAGTAGCAGAGTCTGCATATGCCAGTGGATCACACCAGTGTAGAGTGGAAAAAGCATAAAGGTAGCCAGCTTTTTACCCCCATGTCTGAGATGCAATGGTGGGAGGTTTGGTAGTGGGAGGTTTGACATGGTGCTGATAACACCAAGTTTGTGGGTTGAGTCCCCGTATGGGCTTAAGAGCTGGACTCGATGATCCTTGTGGGTCCCTTCCAACTCAGAATATTCTGTGAATCTGTGACATATTATGTGTACTTTCTGTCTGAAAGAGGCATTTATACTCTTTTAGCTGTTTATATTAAGATGTGATAAACTTCACCTCGACAGTGGCTCTCCCCATCTGTGAAGACAAGTCAAGTCACTTGCTCTCACATAATTATACTGTGGAAGTGTATCTGATTAAATAACCAAGCTAACACTTTATACCCTCTTGTAGAGAATTACATACCACAAAGCACTCTGTTCTGGACTTGAACCCTTGATTGTTCCTCTCTTCCCCACACTTTTTAACCTGCAAATTTCCCTTGTGAAAACAAGGCTCAAAATCAGGGCACAAAGTATTTTACTCACTGACATAATAACCTCTCTACACCTACTGATGTAGTCATGTGACAAAAAACCCAAACCAAAACAAAACCGAAACCCAAACCAACCAACCAACCCACCCAAAATCAACACAGATAAAAGGCGTTGGAGCAGTACAGTGGGATGCAAGGACGTGTTTCCGTTTTGGGGTATCCTTGACACTGCAGTGAACTTCTCACCCAGGGACAGACATCACCTTTTGCAAGGAGACTTTGAACACACAGGAACACAAACCTGGGATTGGCCTATTGACTGTCTCTTTCTGTAGTTAATCTTTCCATAATCTAGTTATTAGATGAAAATGAATCTCCTGCACTCCCTGTAAACCCGGCTCCACAGAATGTAGCCACAAATTTCTTCAGTACTACTATAGAGTTCAATTTCACACGGAAACACTTCCTCTATTTGCATGCCGTGTTAAACATTACATTCATGAGCAGCTGGTGTCTCTCAAATCAGAACATGTGTTTACTTAGAGAGTGGTAATCTCTCAAAGGTAGTTTGCCATTATGTGTTTATGGCCTCTTAGGTAACTGCTGAAGGATCAAATGAATTAACTAGGTGGAAAAATATCTATCTTATATAACAGAAAGGTAAAACTGGAAGTCATGGAAGTATGGCTTCAAAACTCATGAACTACGGGACCCACTCAAATGTGATATGATGCTTGTTTATTTTTAAACACGAATAACTATAACAGGCCTGCTTCTGTAGTCTTGACTGGAGGAATGCCTTTTCTTAGGATGAGTTTGTTCAATGTTAACAGCATTTAAACATGAAAATTCCTGTTTCAACTGTCCAAAGGTTTTGACTTTTTAACTTATCAAGTGCTAACATCAAACAAAAATCCCATACCCTGCATACAGCAGGCTATTAATACTGATTTTTCAACCTTACCTTGATTCTGAAAATCAAGTCACATTCCTGTCCCATTTTTCATAACATGAGTAAAAAGGATTTTGCAAACCAAATTACCCCCTACAAATTAAATATTACAAATTTCCATTTATATTCATGTTATCCCTGCCATTACATTAATACAACCTCCAATTAATATAACCCTTAGGGAAGTCATACTTTTAGAATTACTTCAAATTTAGTGGCAAGTTTCCACAGACATACAAACTCAGGAAGTTCACATCTCTCAGTAGCTTTTACTATATACTTCGTCCTTAACTTGAAGTGTTGCCAAAAGTTCACGCTCTCTTGCTATAATTTTTTATTATGAATGTGGTGAAAGGTACTTGATAAAAAGGGTAAACCACTTCGTCAAAAGTGCTGCTGAGGCACTTATTCATCTTATCTTACTTTTTGAGTACCTTGAAACTTGCCTATGGGGACTGCCTTTAGAAAATGCACTCAGAATCCATACCTATTACATCTTCTCTCTATTATATCATGCCAACATAAGACTTCAGAGGTAATACCCATAAACTCAGAAGTACTCTCATTAAAAGAATTAATTTCATAAAAGCTTCTAAATAAAGGACAAATGGTAATGACTACTGATCTGTGCTGGAATGGTTTAATCTAGGAGGTGAATGCCTTCAGTTTCTTATTTGCTTACTGGGACCTTAATTTTAGAAGACATATTAAATTAGGCACTCATCCTGCTTTCTTGCTTGCTAAAATAATCACTGTTTCTCCAGAAAAGGAAAAAAGAGCAAGGAAGCAGTGGAGAAGGAACAGGTAGCCCTTATCCGATGCATCTTGAAAACTTTTTACTGTGATGTTTCACATAATGTATCATGTAATTTAAATGTATTGACATTCCCTTGAGCTCAGCATCACACAAAAATATGGGCCATGTCTACACACAACTTACATGTCATTGCAGTCATATTCAGTGTGTGCTAGGCTTTTGGAAAGAATTTTTGCCAGTAAGGCTGTTTCTTTTGGATATCAAGAACATTAATGTCGCTCTTAATTACAGTCCCTTTATCTCAACTCCAAAGCAGTCTTTTTTGTTCTTTCACCTTTTACTGCTTTTCTCTTAACATCTTCCCATTTACAAACTGCAGACTACAACATAGTAAAACATGATTTTAACTCCTCTGATGCCCTACCTACTCTGAAAGGAAAAATATAATCAAGAAATGTAATTGTAATCCAGTTCTGAATAATTTTAGACATATAAAACAAGCTACACTACCATAAAAAATATACATAAAAAGAGAAGTTTAAAAAGTACCCTTAGGCATACTTTCTCTGATGCATGGAGATGCAGTTGAGAACCCTCCTGATGATTCTTCAGTATTATGTACCTGTACAGTGACATCCTGAAATTATGAGAAGCAGTGGTACTTAGATCTAACAAACTTCCCTCACTGAACCTTCAACGCATGACTGTATTTCATTATGGATCATTTCAGCAGCTTGGATCTCATACACTCAGATAGGGTTGCACTGTGGTGTCCCTTGCCTTTGCTATCCCCATGTCCCAGAGAATGCTACAGAGAAGAGCTGTGAGGACCAGGGACCATGAATGAAACCGATGACACTCTACTGCTGTCACATGTGTCATCAAGTGGGACTACACTCTGAGGAGCACCATTAAAACACACGCTTCCCACACGTAGACTCAAAACAGTGTCTACTGCACGACGATTCCCTGCATCTGACCACCCGGTCACGCACCTGTGTCAGGGGCGTTGGGCGAGAAAACAGCCGCACCATGCATGAAAAAAAGGATGCTTGAGAGACACGTACACACTAATTAAGCTTGTAAACTCAGGCAGAGACTGACATCCTAGTGCATTGTGCCCTACACCAACACACTGTCAAACTATCTTGGCGTAGTATTATGAGGTATGCAGATCTCCAATATATCATAACAATTTTCTTTTTAATCTTCACCTTCTGTTTCACATTACATCATGAACAGGTACAATGGCACAACTGGAAGGTAGGTGAATTGCATCAAGGCAACAAGACTAAGAAGCTGAAGAGAGAAATCTCTTAAGAGAGTTAAGGAAGTACAGATGTAGCTACCTGAACTACTTGGACCAAAATATGTCCCATTTCAGCACTCTAAATTGCTATAAAATTATGTAAGCTCATAAAAGAAATAAAAGAAAATCCTTTTGTTGCTCACAGTTTCACTGCTATTCAGTAACATTTTTTGTGATTAATCAAAATTAACTGGAGAAGAAATCATCTTTTTAACCTTCCTTTTGATGGCTCCATACACAAATAGAACAAAAAGTAAAGCTGTTGGAATATCTTTTAGAACAACATAACAAATTCTTCCATTCAAGAAAAACATACCAAAGCAAACCCGTTGTTTAGGTAATGGCTGACATAAACAGATTTGACATTCTCTACAACTTTACAGAATAAAAATCTAACATAAAACACATTCTAACCTCTGAATAAAGATCTAATTTCCCATACAGGGAAAATTCTATTCTTGGACACCTAAATGTATGTAAAGCTCTGGGAAATACCTACTTGCACTTTTCATCTTTCATAATTACTTAGAGATAAATTTACTTTGCATACTTACCAACTCTAAAGAGGCTGTAAGTGATAACTCCTTAGTAAATTAACTACGTACCAGTCAAAAAAGTCAGGCAGGAGAATGTAGCACTGACTTTTGTGGAAGTTCTCATACACCCCAAATTATTTAAGTTACAACTCTGTGATATCATTTGCATATCTCTATAGACCTAAACCAAAGTGGAAAGCACCTTGTATGACATTACCAAGCTTCAGCATCCTGTTCTGCTGCAAACAAGAGCAGGCTACTCACTGTGTGTCTGGAAGCCTCAAAGCCACGTAAATCGTATTATGTGACCCACACAGAGTAACCTGCAGCATTTTATTGGCGCTAATAAAAAAGAAGGGGAAAAGACATCAAATTTAGGCTAGATCTTCAGTTTGCTTCCTCTATACGTTGAGGGTGGAAATGACAAAGTAAAGGGGGCATTTCACAGGTATGTTACTTTTTGCCTTACTAACACATCTATTTGTCCACTGAGTCAAAGAAGATGCCTTTGCATTCCAAAAAGGTTTTGGTGAGTATGGAGCTTGGAAATAAGTTGGACTTAGCCATTGTTAAGAGCTGTATGTTAACTGACTTGGAGCATACACGCAATAAGGAAATAAACTCTCTTGTATCACCAATCCTTTGTTTCTTAAGGGTTCCACATAAGAACTAGACTCAGCAGGCCTGCTTTTAGGTGGAATATATAACTACCTAGAAAGGTTGCAGAGTAGGGGGCAGAGTGAACTCAGGCAAAAACCCTTTGGTTTCTCCTTTCTGAAGAAGGAGAACAAACACACACACCCAATTCCAATGCAAAGCACTAATATAATAAACCCCGAAAAGGTTGCACTGGGGAATAAACAGGGAATTAGTATTTGAAACCCATCCTTCAATCTGCCATACTGAGTCTTGCTTGGTAATACATGAAAGCTAACAAGACAAGAAAGCATAATAATAGCAATGCATTTGGCATTCTTCCAGACTATTCTGACTTCTCTTCAGGCCAGCCCAATTTATTCAATCCAGAAGAAAAAAAAAGTATCAAACCCGATCTCAAATAATAAGCCCTGCTAGGAAGTGAAGCATATCATTCTGCACAGAGCTGCACCAACACTGATGAAAGCTGGCTTGATTGAGCCTGCTTGGAGAACAAAGGAGCTGCAGCCTGCTGAGACACTGAGCCATCCCATGACCACTGAGACACCAAGCTGTCCCACCAGCACTGAGGCACTGAGTCACCATTAATCACCTGCTGCTCTAGGAAGGACCTGGCTTGGGAAGCCTCCTTGAGCAAGGGCAGTTTTGAACTGCTGAAGCCAGCTGTTTCTTGGAGCTTTGGCATTAACTACAACTTTCACAACTGGGGTTAAGGACAAGTCTTCAGAAAGCTTGACACAGAAGTAGTTAATTCTCCTGTCTTGAGGAGCTTCCAAAGAGAATTCCAGCAAACTAAATTAAAAATCCAAACATAAGCTGTTATGGCCAGAAACATATAGGAAAATATTACTTCAGTGCTTAACTATACCCTGCTCTGAAATAAAATGCAGTAACCTTATCTTATTTTCAAACAGACTGGCTATAGTGTCTTGCTTTACTGGTGCTAAGGAAAAATCTCTTTCACTATGTGGCCTAAAGAAAAATCCTATTCAGCACAGTTAAATATTTACTGTTTCTATTTGCATATTACAGGCAAAATCTTAAGGCATAGCAAAGTTTGCAAAGGTTTCAAATACTGGCTCCTTTTGTATCTTGCCATGTGAAAAATATATTTTCCTATACTACCCTCTGTCAACATGAAATACATACAAAGACATTTTAATGTGATTGTACTCATTGTGGGCTACACGTCATATAAGGATCGATCCTGAAATTATTTCCAGTGTAAGAACTTTTAGTGTATACACAGAAAACATCCCAACTTTCCACCAAATAATGCAGATGTGACAAAGAAGATGTGTCACAAGAAATGTGACAAAAAATTGTAGGAATAATATATTTGTACATAATTTCTTCAACATCAGTGTGTTTACTCAGTTTTTTAACTAGCAAGGAAGGCTGAGAAAGCAGACAGCATATAATATCTGAGACAGCTTACTTAGCTTCTGTTGTGTAAACCACCATAACTGTCAGTGTCAGTGTCTCTCCAAGCAGCTGGCAACAAGATGACTTGTAATTCCACAAAATTGGCATGCCAGGCTGAGTTCCTTAAATCTCAGAAATTTCTCACCTAGCCCCATTCCCTGACTTTTTCTTTGGGGTTTTTCACTTGGGCTGGGTCACAGGTCTTAAAAGTCCTAGATGACTAACCTCTTCTAATTGACAGGCTTTGATGACACTCCTGTAGCGGTATTCATCATAAGATACACCAAAAATTATGTTTTCTTTTATTGTTCCAGGCATGATCCAGGACACCTGAGGTGAAAAGGATATCCTTCCACTGTGTTTAATTTTACCCTGCGAAGGCTCCAATTCTCCCATTATCAACATCAGAAGAGAAGTCTGAAAAAATATTAACATTTGATTAGTATGTCAGAGATCTCCACAACAAAGGAATGTTGAACAAAGTCAGAATCACTCTGCTAAGTCACTTAAATGGCATATTTGTCTTGTCAAGAGTGTTCCTGCAAGTACTGATTTAGTTCAAATGGCAGTTAGTGAAGATTTTCATGATACATGTGATTCTGAAAGGCCTCTAATATGAGAGAAACTTAATTTAATAAACGATAAAAATTGTGTAAGATATCTTGTAAAAAAGGCATGCTGCTGCAAAAGTATGTCATTTTAATGAAGCTATCAATAATTTTACAAGGTGAAAATCTATCTGTGAAACACATACAGACAGAAGGTACTAGTATTTATAGAGAATGCTATTTGATTTTTCCCATTATCAGTGACTATTTTGTTTGCTCTTTGTACAACATAATTCATGTTTAACATTTTGCTAGTGCTCATAAGTATTTTATCTGTATTGCCTTGAAAAATGCAATTTCTTTGTGTAAGTATATACAGTTGCTCAGTATGATCTGAATTTTCCTCTGCAACTCATTTACGTGAATGCATGACCTAAGTATATTTACTATTTCCCTCCATAAAAGAATTGATTGCAATTTCAGTACTGACATGTTATAATTTCAAAGTTAATCAGTAGCTTGTAGTAACCTTGTCACACATCATTGGCTACTAGATCAAAGAATAGAATTGAGAAATACACGGAAAGATATGTTACAGAGCCATTGCAGTGGTGTTCTTATCATTAATAAACAGTCAACAAAGTTGGGACGTAACAGCCAAAGATCCAAAAAATCTGTCTAAGTCACAGTTTCATGCTGTCAAACCCAGAGATCCTTTTGCAAGCTATACAATATATTGGGGGAGTCTCATGAGATTCCTTCCATTATACCAGAATCTGATTTTTCCAAAATGCTGAGTAGGAAGTTTCCGATCTTGCAAAGGACAGCCGCTTGGTATGTTTTGTACACTGTATCTTGTGCCATATAACACAAATTAAAAAACAAAACAAAACCAAAACAAACCCTATCTAATACTGAAGCAATATTAAAGAGCTGATGTCAGGCTTCATACCTGTTATAGATAAAATAGTTGCTCAGACTGTTTCACAGGCCTGACAATTCCTGGAATATACAGTACGGCCTCAAGCAACATGAAGGAACCCTACATTAAGAAGTTGTAAAGGAAGGGCAGTACTTTGTAGGGGGTGGTGAGTGGGAGGTGAACCTTATTCTTTGCAACTTTTTAGATAATATTATAAGGCTTTTATTTTTATTGCCTTGAAAAGTGCAAATTTTTTGGTATGTATATACTCATATAAGCTGTTCAGTGTAATCTGAATTTTCCTCAATTTCTTGTGTAGCAGAATAAAGGAGATATACATATATCCTTCAGCATTTTGTAGTTCACATTTCTATATTACAATTACCAGCATTAGCAATAGCCATAGATAAACTGTTCTGTTAATTCTAAAGTATCACAGTAAAATGCATCTTAATTTATTATCTTGAGAACAATCTCATGTTCTGAGTCTCTTTCTCTTTCTTGTGGGGACCATTACTGAAAAATAAGAAGCCTTGATCATATTGAAATTGATGGGTCCTTTGTCATTGATTCCAACAGACCAAAGATTTTACCCCATGTAAGTAAATGAAATCATAATATTTTCACCTATAACTTGTTAAACAGGAGAAGCATAATGAAAATTTGTTTTAACATTCACATCTCCTCAAAAAACGCAGTGAAGATGAAAGACTCATCTAATTACTTGCTGTTCAAAGTGAATAAGAGTATCACAGTTCAACTCATTCATATTAATGATGTTAATTGGCTGTGTCATCTGCAAACTAAATGCACTGATAACATTTTGGGGTAATAAAATGATGAATAATCTAAACCACAACTTTTCACAGAAAACTGCCAGTTTCAGCAGCATCTCCCCAGGCTTTCACATGGGTCTCAGGAAGCCCAAAGGAGGCACTGTAGGAACCAGAGCTAAGTGATCAGGTACACCACATGTCCAGGGCACACATACCTGGCTATATTCTTGTCAGGCTTGTCAGGTTATGAACTATCTTGTGTTCAAATTTTTCCTTAAAATGTTAGCAAGGCAGGGAAAAAAAAAACTTTCTAGCACACTGAGCCATCTGAATATCTATGCTATATTCTTCATTTTTTTTTAAGGCAGGGAGATTCTCACCCTGAGCCTTAACTTTAGGTTTCAGTCTGCATTACTCCTGTAAAATTTCCTTTTACTTCCAATGGGAAAACATTTTGTCATTAAATTGCTATTACCTTATAATTCTGTAACCTTCTATTACAAAAAATATCCAGCAAACTCTATCTCATATTGGCCACAGAATAAAACTTCAAATAACTATTTTAGTGAAACTTGCAGTTTATCCATACTTTTTCCGGCAGCCATCATTTCTGCAGCAAGCACAGGATAATAAGAACACAGTAACAATACAGGTAACAACACAGTATCATTCCTTATAACTATCAGGACTCTTGTTCAACCAGCAGAAGCAAAAATACCTTGCCAGCTCCAGTAGATCCAGAAACAGCTAATAGCTGCCCCTTCTCAATCTTGAAATTTATATCTTGAAGAACAGGAGAGGCATGAAGTGGAAAATTACTGAAGAAGAGATTGCTGTCAGTGCCAGGAGCTTTGCTGTTGTTGTTTTCCTGGTTTGCTTTTACAAACAGCTCTCCAATTCCCTGCAACATACATGGATATGTATCTGATGTACATAAAAAATAAATAAAACATGCATATGCAGAGATGTATATCATAGTATGGATTTATGAAAACATATGAACTTATTTTTCTCATGTTCCTTTGCCTATCAATAAAATACTCATTATATTCTTAAATATTCTTAAATATTTTTCAATGTAGGTACTGGACTTGTGCCTAAATTTGTGGACACAAACAAAATTTGCTTATTATAGAACTGTTTTCCAATGTTTATACATGCCACAGCCTGATCCTGTTTTCAAGCTGGCTTAAATCAGTAATAGCTACTTATTACAGGCCTTAACACTCACTAAAAGGTTTCTTCCAAAGGTTCTTGACTGTGGATAATTTGATACCATGCAT